>NC_135077.1:262500-310000 GCF_051107435.1 Chaetodon auriga
GCCTCATAAACTACAGCGATACGGACAGAGTATATGTATGAAGTATATGTGAAGTATATATATGAATTATATATGAAGTATGCCTGAAGTATGTATGAAGTACATTTGTTGTTTGTACTTCATTTGTTTGAAATACCTGTCTGGTTGAAAACATAAAAACATGTCTTTTGTCTTTAGGTGGAACTGTCGTCCTCTCTCGCCCCTACAGCCCCTCCCCTCCCCCACCTCCACCAGCCAATTATGTCCCCTCCCCCTCCCGGCCTGGGGGCCAGGCCCCGCCCTCGGCCACTGCTGCGCCCCCGTTGCCCCCGGTGACGGACAACAGGAAACCACCGGGTGGGCCGAACGTGCCGATGAACGACGCCCGCAGCGACCTGCTGGCCGCCATTCGCAGAGGTCAGCTGTCAAACTGACTTTATGGCGTTGGATGTCTGCTGTTACTGCTCCGTCAGGAGCTTCACCTCTGTGTCTCCATCACAGAGACATTTCTAGAGTATGTTTAGCCTAGCTTAGCTAAAAGATTGTAGGCAGGGGGAAACTGTTAGCCTAGCGCAGCTTCCAGTGACGTGGCATTCACAGAAACTCAGGACATGATGCACATCAGTGCACATGTCGAATGTCTGACGGGTGGTTGCTAATGGCTAATGGCTAGTCCTCTCGCTGCTAACGATGGACTCTGTCGTCTCATAGAACATCCAGTGATAAGCTGGCTGTGGCGATAGCTGTGATTACCTGTGTGATTACCTGCATGTACAAATGTTTGTGGTGTTTGTATACTGAGAGCCACAGGTTGTTCACCGTCAGCTGTTAGCTTTAGCTCAATGGCTAACTAGGCATAGCTTAGCCTGTTTGTCTCTGGAGGTCATCTAGAACTTGTAGAGCCAGAGTCACAAACTGTCCTGTCGTTTGGTATGTTGAGATTCTGGTTTGTCCTGGTCTGCAGGGATCCAGCTGAGGAAGGTTCAGGAGCAGCGTGAGCAGGAGGAGGCCAAGAAACGAGAGCCCGCAGGAAACGATGTCGCCACCATCCTTTCGCGACGCATCGCAGTGGAGTACAGTGAATCGGAGGAGGAGTCTGAACCGGAGGACCAGGAGTGGTCCGACTGAGGAGAGGAAGAAGCTCGGTCTGATGCTTCAACATCAACATAAAGACAGACCCCAGATCAGTCCTGACCGAGCCACACCCTAAACAGGAAGTGAAACATCGATACAATCACTAGATCCGTTTTGGAGGGACGAGAACCCGCTGGAAAGAATGACAAAAGATTTTCCTTCAAGAAAAACAGTCTGGAAAAATACATAGAGAAGAGGAAACTCGTTGATTATTTTACTTTATTACTGTCTTGTAATTAGTGAATTTTATTAGTTAATTATTCTCATCAAAAAACAATGTGTTCATTATTTTCAACGTGCTGGAGGCGGAGCCTGACTGTAGTCCAACATTTAGTCCAGAGTGAGACTTCTTTCCTGATCCTGTCTCAGCGTTTCAGTCAGCGAGGGCATCGCGAAGTGTTCGTCACTGTACGATGAAAATCACCTGACACACATTCATCTGTGTGCGTAGCTGCAAACAAAGGCTGACGTAGACGACAATTTTCTACACGTTTGTATTCGCAGCTCAATGAGTACACGTTGCAAATTTGTGTATACTACATAAAATGCTAGTTAATGTACTTAGATAATTGCAATTCAATTAAAGAAGATCGCAAGTTCCAAATATCCATAAAAACGCACCTGCAGCCACAGCAGAGCGGACAATGACAGACTTAGATGTGGTGATTAAATCTAACAGATTGTCCTCAACACCTGAGCTCCTGATTTACGTTTGATAGTTAAAATGTTAAATCCGTAGATGTATAGAGAAGTGGACGTAGCCACTGTGACGCCACCCATTGGTTGAATTCTTTCTGAAGCTTCGAGTTTGGCATTTTGGCTGCTGCCATCTTGGTTTTTTGGAACAAGAAGTGACCAGAATTCGGACGAGAGGATGGAGCGAAGTTATCAGCTAATGCTAGCTATCTTGGTTAGCAAGGTGCATCCAAAATTCCTTGTTAACTGTGATATTAATTACAAAAAATAAGCTGAAAACAAAACGTGCTTACAGCCATCTCCAGTGGTGGAAAGTAACTAAGTGCTCAAGTGCTGTACTTCACTCAAATCTGAGTTACTTGTACTGTGCTTGAGTATTTCCAGGTAAATATTGTGCTTTTTACTCTGCTAATAAATGTTGGAGCATTTTTATACTGTAAAATAAACGACCCAGCAGTATTTGAAGTTGTTCAAATTAGCTCCACCTGCAACATTAATGCATCAATACTTCTGATCAATAATTAATCTGAAATGAACCTGTGTGAAGAGTACTTCTCCTTTTGGTGCTTTTCTTCAGTCAACCGTGTATTTCTACACTGTGGTATCAGTACTTTTACTTTATTTCATCATGCTGTGTTGAAGAAGACGTGAAACTATTGACTGAAAGCATAAACTCGCTCAGAAACTGTTCACTGATGTCATAAATCTCAAATCTCAAATATACAAATCAAGTTTTCCCGCAGACTTCCTCTTGTGAGCAGTGCAGTCGCCCCCTGCTGGCTGTTCAGGCCACGTCGGCGTCTTTCATCCAGTCTGTCAAACGAGTCACCAAAGCTTCAGTTCAGAGCAGCTGTGCGTCGTAAATCTTTGGTATTTTAACCAGAAGCTGGTAAAATGACGCTGATGACTGATTGGTGGACGGACTGTGAGCAGGAGGTCGTCCAGCAGGTGGCGCTCGGTCTGACGTCAAACCGTTAAACTTGATTGGACCGTTGCCCTCCAGATGTTTCTGATGAATTGTGTGTTTTGGTGAAAGTCAGACTGAGCTCAGATCAGCTGTTTCTGATCGGAGATCAAAACATTTGGTCTGAAAGAACTTCAAACGTTTAAGATTTGTTTTATTTCACACGTGTTTCATTTGATCTTTATTTTTGATTTCAGTTCACGATAATATTACAGACATTGTTTCTGGTCTCTTTTTGTCGAATTGTTTTATTTTTATTTTCAGTTTATTTTTGCTATTAAACGTGATTTCACACTTTTTATTTGTTATTTATTTTGGGTGAATTTCGGTGACTTCAGTGACTTGTCGATGCGTTTTGTTATTATTTTGTGAACTTGGTTGTTTCTTCTTTGTGTTTCCTGCTGAGTGAAGAGAAAGACTTTCAGTCACATGCTGCTTTTCATCGTTAATTAATGCATGTGACATCAGCGTGTCGCACAATATTAATGACTGAAGTTATGACATCATAGTTTATCTGTAAAAACAGAAAGTGATAACGTCATCCAGTAAACGGCGCCCTCTGACAAAAAAGCTATAACTGTTTCATCCATGTCTGTGACGTCATCGCTACCGCTGATGATGTCAGAGAAAGAGAGAAAAGGGGCGTGTCCTTCCTGTCCTGTGCCGTCCGTGCGTTGTTGTACAGATTATTGATTTATGGGTTATTGATCTGTGCTGTGTGTTTATGCTCTGTCATTTGCATGTTGGTGGAAAAGATAAGAATTATAAAAAAGAAGCTGTGAAATATTCTGTCTTCAAAAGAGAAAACTTTATTGACCAAAACGAGCTGTTGGCCGTTTTTCTTTGATGTTTTCTTAGTTTTGTGATATTAAAAATAAATCACAGTATTTTGGATTCAGTTCATTCAGTGAGGACGAGATCTCGGCCCATCTTCATCTGAAGGATTCATTTTACTGTTTCAGAAATGCGACGAAACAAAAATGATCACATTTAGAGCAGGTCAGAGGTCAGAGGTCAGTGACTGACCTGCCGACGTCACTGAGTTTGTTCCTAGGTTTTTCCAGAATTAAACGTTTGCAGCGTTTGCTTTACTTTCACTCTGTACAATAAGAAATCATTCAAAGCTTCGGTATTTAATATTTTTAATTGTAAAATTTGACAAAGTAAACGTGACGTCAGTGTCGTCTAGATCACCATGGTAACCAGGGGAACCCACCTCACCTGTCAGAAGAGCCCCGGAGAGACTTTGAGCTGCAGCTAATTTAACGCAGAAGAAGAAACGAAGCTCAAAGAGGTAGTGATGGCCAGATGAAGCTTCTCGAAGCCTTCCAGCCAAAAGGTTCACAAAAAGGTTCATTTCTCGAGGCTTCACGTGCACACAAACCCTCTGCTGCTCAAAGACGCTTAAACAGCCAGATGTATTACAGGTGGTGATGGGTCGCACCGTGCCGACGCTTCGGAGTATAAACTATAGGAAATTGGAATTTTATCAATTTGTAATACACTTAAGACTGGCCGGCAACAGTGCAGCCATGGGAATGACTTCCAGAAAAAGAAATCAAATCATCTTAATAAATGCATTTCAGGTATCGTTCATGTATTCATTCATATCAATAAAATTTAGATTTTTGTTTAGTGTATTGTGGGTATGTAACATGGCAATCCAATGGAATCTGATATGACTTGTCAGATGTTTATCAGTAAATCATTTTGTCAATGTTTCAATAACTCATGATGACAGGAGAACAGCTGTGTTCAAAGTGTTTAACAGGTAAGGGGCCGTGGACGTGCTGTGACCATGAACAGGGCAGTGAATTTGATTGGTCAACGTAAGGACTTCATTCATTTTATTCAGAAACTAAATGCAAAGCACAAAAAGGCCTCAG
The DNA here is from genome assembly GCF_051107435.1 of Chaetodon auriga. Lineage (NCBI taxonomy): Eukaryota > Metazoa > Chordata > Actinopteri > Chaetodontiformes > Chaetodontidae > Chaetodon > Chaetodon auriga. Next base: position 267,160 of record NC_135077.1, read on the forward strand.
CATGGATGAGGTGTTGTTGTTCTTTAGCACACAGCAAACACTTCACCTTGAATTAAAAGACAGTGACGAATAGTACACTGCATAAGAAACATACAACACGTGTTCTGTTACTGAAAGTGGATTTATTTTACTGGGGGGAGATCAGATCAGAATGTTTCCACACGGGGAAACTTTCTCTTTGTCACAGGCTCCAGCAAAACGCTCCTCTGTGTCACACACAGACCAACAAACCGCCAACACTAGCACGAATCCATTGTGTATATATATGCTCGTAAATCGCGCCGATACCAATTCCTGAACCAGCGAGGCTTCAAACGTCACCAGTGACGTCAGTCGCCCTAAACGACACAAGCGTCGATACACGCTTCACTAAAAACTTCCGGGATTTCTCGACACACGCTCCGAAGCGTCGGCACGGTACGACCCATCACTACGAAGCGGAAGCGGTGAAAGCAGCTGAACGAGCGGCGGAGTCCGTACGTGAGTCAGGACGACTTTCGGTCTGCCAGCTCGGATTGGAACGAGATTTTACGAGATTTCGAGTTTTTACACTTTGACTAAATTGTAGATATGATTGGAGATAAACTAAAGTTTCCGTCTCTGCAGATATTCTGCCCTCCGTCCTACAGGGAGAGCGCTTCAAACCAAACTCCAGTCAAAAAATGGCAAATTATTGTGTCAGCACGCTCCACCGGATAGAAAACGGAGCCACTTTTTTCTTTGATTAAGAGGAATGAACAGAAGCGCAGTGCAGTTAAAGTCTCTGTCTCTAATTAGTGGACAAGATAACAGATTTACCACTTTATTATTCGGTTTGGTTTATTAATTGTCGGAAGTCACATGCGGGCAGAACTGACTTGTTAACGGATTATTTATATGCCAAACTCCATTCAAAATTGTGGCAAATTAACGTTTACCTCTTTAGTTTTAGTCTTCAGCTCCAATCGGCACCAACATCATTCACATAAAATAAGAAGTGAGATTCGAGATTCTTCTGCTGTGAATTACTGCCGGAAAGAAATGAAATGAATGACTTTTAATGCTCAAACTGAAGTTTTTGTTACTGAAATAATTCACAAGCACGCAGCACCAACTTCCTTCAAATTCAGACTTAATTTTTCACCAAACTCCTTTCAAAGAAATCCGAAATGAACGTCTCGTGTTGACTAAGACCATGAATTAATACGACTTAACAAAAGACTAATTCGTGGAAATCCTGGAAAAGTTTTAGTGAAGGAAGTGAAAGGTAAATTTACCCGCTGCTGCTTTGAATGAGACCGTCTGCAGTCTTTCTTCTTCTGTAGATGAACTTCTGACGTTTCTTTAAGTCCGCCTTCACTGTACTCATTCTGGGGTGCGTTGGTTTCGCAGACATGTCAGTGCAGGTGTGTTGCCTGTCGTTTCGGCAGCCGTACGCCGGTCTGGTCCTGGACGGGATGAAGACGGTGGAGAGCCGCTGGAGGCCCGTGTTGGCCCCACTGGAGAACCAGACCCTGGCGGTCCACATCGCCCAGCGGGACTGGGAGGGGGAGGAGTGGAGGGCGGTGCTGAGCGGCCCGCTAGGAATGAACCAGGCTCAGATCCAAGCAGTCCTGGAGTCCGGAGAGAGGTTCGGCCGCGGGGTGGTGGCAGGTGGGAAATTATGTCAGTTTCTTCTGATATTCCTGATAATTTGAGGTGTACCTGAAGGCATCACTTGTGGAAATCACTTTCAGGGTTGGTGGATGTGGGAGGGACCTGGCTGTGCCCTGCCTCCCTGCAGGGGGAGGAGCTGCAGCACCTGGAGCGGTCGGCCGTTCTGATTGGTCTGCAGGAGAAACACCTGACTCACCTGTCCAACCCTCGCTGGCTGAAGGAGCCGCTGAGCGTCCGAGGAGGTCGCGACCTCTGGACAGTGGAGATCCCTGCCGAGCTGTTACCATGACAACGATGACAGAAGTCACGACGGGCTGATTATGAGGAGTCGTGATGACCGTCGGCGTGTTAGCCTGCTAACATGCTAATGATGTTTCCAGACGCGAGCCTTCAGCGATCTGAAGGATGGCTCTGGTTCTGGTTTCCTGAGTCCATGAACGTGAACTCGAGTCCTGGTTAAGATCAGGGTTTTGGAGGATGCCAGTCTGCTGTTCACCTCAAAGGCTCGACCAACGTTGACGTTTGTGTCACTGTAGACGTTCTGGTTGGATGAATGATGAATAAATGCATGAATAAATGAAGCTTCTGTCGTTACTTCAGGCCGTTTAAATGAAACAGACTCGGTCCAGTGAATGAGTGAACAGGTGTCGTCAGCTGGTAACATTATGCAGATCATTCATTATACAAACAGCAGAAAACAGAGCAGGAAGTTAAAGGTCAGGTGGTCATGTGACCGTCGTCACTGATGGGGACAGAGAAAACATCCTCTGCTGATCAAACACCAACTTTATTGACTTTATTCACCCAGTAACAACACAAACACATCCCATCATCAGCAAACAGAGGCTGACCATGTGCAGCCTGCAGCCCCGCCCCCTCCCTTTGATTGGCCAGCTGAAGAGTGAAAAACTGAAGATAAACATCATGGATTCTGTCAGACAGTCCTACTTTAACGAGCTGAACAATTAACACTGGACTTCACAAACGTCCAAACAACCTAACGCTTCAAACAGGAAGTGACTGAGGCTCGTGTGCTTTCACTGTTGTAAACAAAAACTTTTGGCACTTTTTCAAAGAAAATAAAAATGAAACTGGTAGCACTCTATTCAGTGAGAAGCTAACATGCTAACGCAGGAAAACCTCGATGCCAAAAGCTCACTTTCCATTTTCTAACATAAATTTCCTCATTTTACTTTTCAGTTCTGTCATCTGGAAAACTTCCACGTGAGATACAAGGTTTTCTGATGAGTGAGGCCCGCTGGAGTTTTGAGGTTTGTCAGATGGCGGGGGGCAGGTAGTGTGTGGCTGTGTGGTGGGGGGGCGGCGCCGTGATGTAACCGACGTGGGCGGGGTTGGCGATGGGGCAGTAGAGTCGGGGGGCATGGCCTCCGGTCTGTACTGCCCCCCAGTGGGCGGATGGGGGGAGGCAGGGGTGATAGGAGGAGTGATGGGGGAGGTGGGCGGGGTGAGGATGAGCAGGATGAGGAAGGGGAGGATGAGGGCTGGAGGGCAAGTAAGTGGGCGGAGGGGGAGCCTCATATGACATGTGCAGAAGTGGGGGAGGGGCCATTTGATCTGGGTACAGGAGAGCAGAGGATGGGGTGGAGCTTTGGGGGGAGGAGCCTTCCACTGAGGGGGCGGGGCCTGATGATGAAGGAGACAAGACAAATCACTTTTCAATCAATGTGAGAGACGACTCTTCTGTTTCATTTTCATCTGTGAAATGAACTTTTTTCAGGTTGAATTCATGTTTGTAAAAGTAGAATAAAGCCGTTAGTGTTTGATGATGTGTGGAGTGAAAAAAGTGTCCTTTTTAAAACCTGTCCATCGTGATGATGATGATGATAATAATTCTGTGGAGGACTATTTACTGTGCAGCTGTAGGACAACGACGATAAGACAACAGTCATGATTACTGACCGCTGCTGTGTCCGTCTGTCTGTCCGTCTCCTGCCCTGGTGGACTCTGGGTAGGAGGAAGAGGCCTGATGGGGGCCTCGAGCGGTCTCAGGGTATGAAGGAGGGGCAGCTGGGGGCAGAAGAGCATGGATGGGGTCAGACGGTCCACAGGAAGGACAGGTTCTACGCCTTATTAGGTCTGCAGGTTTGTTCATGTAAATGCACTCATCACCTCATTCAGACACTAACTCATTCAGACACTAACTCATTAACTGGTTAATGAAGTTAGCTCAATAAAGCTCTTATTGTGAAAATCTAACAGCACTCTTATTGTGGAAAGCTGCACCGGCTGTAATTCCAGCAGCACTTGGTGGACGTTACAGGAACTGCAGCTGAGGAGGCTGCTGATTGGTGGCTGGAGCTGAGACCTGCAGCCAATGAAATAACAGCTCTATATCGCCCACCAGCCAACCAGAGCGGGTGTGGGTCTTACCATGCAGGGCGGGCTCCTGGCTCAGGTAGGGGGTGTAGTGCTGGTAGGAGTATGGAGCCTCCGGTGAGGTGGGGGGGTACACCTGCTGCTGCTGCTGATGGTACCACTGTGGTTGGGGTAGCAGGTTAGAGAAGAGTACACCTGCAGCTCACACACCTTTTAGAGCATGATAACCTGACGGACAGGTGTCTGAACGACATGACCTGACACTTTGATTTCTTTACAATCACTGACAACAACACGACTCAGCGTACGAGTCTGGACAAAGATCTCATCATCCACCACTGACACATGTAACTGATGCTTTTCTCAACAGGTAAAGTGGGTGGGACTTCACAGAGAAGGACATCGCAGGTGTTTGGATGCTCCGTCCCAGGGAGACGGACCCCCTCCAACCTGCACCATGATGGCATCATGTTTCATTCAAAGCTGTCATGACTCACCTGGACTCCTAAGTTGAAGTAATACTGGAGGACTCTGCAGTCTGCGCTCGCTCACACACACGCACGCACACACACACACACACACACACACACACACACACACACACACACACACACACCAAACAGATCGGTGTGAAACAGGAAGCTGCAGCATGAAGTGGAACGTCGGGTTCAGACCAGGTTCTCGGTCAGTCAGAGTGGACGACGACCGACCACAAGGGGTCAGGACCTTCTAGGACATGACACTGACCAATGGGAGCACAGACCCGGAAACAAGGTAAGCATGTTTTGCTTACGTTCTTGTTCCAGGAAATCTGTCTCTAGCATCGTCACGCAGGTCGTGAAAAATAGCGAGCTGTGATTGGTCGGGAGCCTATGACTGTATAATGAGCTGATCTGAGACGGAGCGCCTGGACAGTCTGAACCCGAAATTACAGCATGTTTACTCTGGTTGACCTCTGACCTCTGGGTAAGTCACTGCCGTTAGGGTCATAGGAGTACGGAGGCGGAGCTACCAGGGTACACACAGCCTCACCCAACTCATTAACCAACCAGGGAGAGGCAGCTGGGATTGCCATGGCAACTACGGACAAAAAAAAAAAAAATTCCCCTTGCATTAGTCGGACAGTTCTTGTGTGTGTGTGTGTGTGTGTGTGTGTGTGTGTGTGTGTGTGTGTGTGTGTGTGTGTGTGTGTGTGTGCGGGCACGCGCACCTGACCGTGTCTGTGTGTGTGGGGCTAGTGGCAGGTGAGCAGCTGCAGGTACACATGACGATGGAGAAGAGGGTGAGGACGAGGAAGAGGAGGGTGAAGAGCAGATGACTGCTGATGGCTTCACTACCTGAAACACACACACACACACACACACACACACACACACACACACAGAGTAATATTAGTGATGAACGCTGCCAGCCAATCAGTGACTGAATCATTCCGTGACTCAAACATGGCTGCTGAGTTTTAATGTGTTTTAATGAGTTCTAATGAGTTTTCATTTGTTGTAAGCTGATGTTCAGCGTCTGACTGGCGCCTTGGCATAACGTCATGAGCGGCCTAATAAGTAAATCTCAGAACTGATGATGACGGAGGTGTTTTCAGACAGCGAGCGGCTGCGCAGCTGTTTGCGTCCTCATTTGGAGTCATGGCGTCATGGCAACGACAGAAACTACAGAGAGGGAAAGGATGGAGGATCTGATGGTAGTGTCCACTGAATGATCGATCAGCAGCAACAGATCAATGAAACGTCTTATGGCGTCCTCTGTTCGGCCTGTGATGATACAGGATGTTCGTAGTGTCTAAAACACAGATGGTCAACGTGGACCAGTCGCTGTCTGAAAGCACCTTCACTGTGGTCATTCTGTTCACTACCTGCTGGGTGTAGCTGTAGTTCATCTCTGGTCTCGACGGAGAGTCAGCAGTACCTCCTTCCTGCTCGTCCTTTCACAATAAGAGAAGACATAAAACAGACCCTCTTTGTCCCCTCCCTCTTCATCATATTTTCTTTTAGTCCTTATTACTTCATTTAGGCCTGGGCGATATATCGAGTTTTTCCATTACTTCGAATTTTTTGTTGTGGACGATTTAAAAAATAAAAAATTCGAGTTTTTTTCTCCTCTTGCTACGACACGCCTTTTGCCCCCCAGGCTTCCGTAGCCAGGAGCTCCCTCCCCCCTCCCCTTTTGTTTCTTTCGTAGAAATGCACACACACACAGCAGCAACATGGCTACTGCTAATGAGAGCGAGAAGTTTGTTCCCAGGAAAGGAATAGTATCGTCAGTGGTATGGAACTGGTTTGGGTTTGCAGCAACAGACGTGGAACAGGTGACTGCACGCTGCAAAGTTTGTCTGAAGCCCATAGCAGCAAAAGGCAGCAGCACAATGAACTTATTCCAGCATCTAAAACAGAGGCATCCCGCCGAGCGGGAGAAATGCCACTCTTTACGAGGGGAACAAGACCGCTACGACCAACACACTCCCGCTAAAAAGCAACTTACTGTGGAGGAATCATTTACCCAAGGCACCACGTATGATAAGAAAGGGGCACGATGGAGAACAATCACCGAAGCGGTCGCTTTGCACATCGCTAAGGATATGGTACCCATATATACGGTAGAAAAGACTGGGTTTATCCACTTGCTGAAAACTACAGACCCCAGGTACATGCTACCTAGCTGCAAGCATTTTGCTGAAGTTGCCTTGCCCCACCTGTACAACAGGACTCGTGAGAAGATCAGTCGAGAGCTGGAGGGGGTGTCGTTTTATTCTGCAACGACAGACATGTGGTCCAATCGAACCATGCAGCCATGCATGAGTTTAACGGTGCACTTTATCAACAACGACTGGGCCCTGCGGAGTATTTGCCTCCAAACAGCGTATTTTCCAGAGGATCACAAAGGCAAGCTTATTGCCCAGGGACTGAAGGACGCCCTCGGATCCTGGAACTTGTCCGAGCATCACCTAACATGTGTGACTACTGACAGCGGCACCAACGTCATCAGAGCTGTGAGAGTGAACGAGTGGCCCAACCTCCAGTGCTTTGGACACAAACTGCACAACGCCATTGGTAAAAATTTAACGACAAGTCAAATAATTAATAATGTTTTTGTAGTCCATCATTTATCCTCATCCACAATAATACTATTTTGATCATTTAAAGCTCTTCTAATTAAAAGTGCTGTACATGGGTTATTACAAGATTCAAAAATACACCAAACCAGGAAAAAAATCATAAATCGAGTTTTTTGTGAAAAAAAAATCAGAGATTTTATTTTAGGCCATATCGCCCAGCCCTAACTTCATTATTTATTTATTTTTTCTTTGTGAAGTGTTTTTGAGAACCCTGAAAAGCCTGATCTGACCTGATCATCACACCTGCACCTTTCCTCAGCAACTATTACACATGGGTGCGTTTTAGTAAGGTTAAGTCCGCATGACGCTACATTTACTACTATAAATGACACCAAATGTATCATCAGCATTTCTCTGTATGCTGATGACACGCCGCTCTTTGTCCACGATGTCCCTCCATTTCTTCCCATCTCTAGAATATATTCCATAATGATTTCCACATTTAACAGTTTCAGTTTAAGAGTTTCAACCCTTCCTTCACTTGTACTCCACCAGCTAAAAACCAGACTCCTTTACAGATATCTGGTTCTACCTCTGACAGGTTACCAGCTGGTTCCTACAATCACCCACATTTGGTTCGTGCTGGAGGAATCGGTGAACAGTTGATCTGTAACATACAGCAGATCAGAGGTCAGCTGTGTTACCTGGTTGGTGGGGGGCTCAGCAGCAGTGTAAACACCTGAGGTCTGGTAGCTCTGATCTGAAACAGTTCACACTCAGACTTCAGCCACTTCCTGTCTTCAGATGCTGAACTCTGGACACTCTACAGCCACATCAGGTTACTGACCTTGAGTCATGTAGATGTACTCCTCTGTGTACTCAGCTGATAGAAACACACACATGAATCATGTCAGATGTTTACAGAACAACTAAAAGAGGCCTCACAAGTCAGCACTCATCACTGAAACTGGACACTTCCTGGAGGGGCTTCCACAATAAAAGGAGTGGGGGATTTTGCTCCCGGAGGTGCTGGAAGGCTTTTAATGTGAAACATGAAGTGCTGTGATGGTAAGAAGACGAGAGCAGAATGACGGAGTAAATAAACTCTGTTAGAGAACAGAGTGGAGCAGCTGAGTGATCAGAAATCAGACCGCTCAGGTGACTCACGGCCATGACTGATACCTGACGGTTCATGCTACTCAAAGTGTTTCAGCTCACCCTGGTCCTCCACAGTGCTCGTGTCCTCCTGGTCCTCCTCTGATGAACACACAGGTGTGTTTCCAGGTGGAGGTGCTGGGGGGAGGGGCCCCGAGCCTCTCTGAACCCTGTAGGAGGGGCCAGGCGGAGGGGGCGGGGCTCCCATGGTTGGGGGTGGTGCCACAGTCTGACCCTGAGGGAAGAGGCAGATCATGTTACGCACATGGTAAATGTTTACTGTACCATAGTCCAGCATGCTGTTAACCAGAGTTACCAGGACCAGGTCAGAGGTGTGTTAATCATCGTTTACCCGTCAGGGAGTCAAGGCGACATGCAGGATTAATATGCTGATATTTATCTACATTCCTGCCTGTGCTTGTGTGCACGCATACACCTGTGCATTCATTCATCCATTCACCTGTCCTGAAACTGGTACACACAACAGTCGCCACGATGCATTCAGGTCATGGACACTCCATGCACGTTGCATTCAGGAACCACTCAGTGGATTGCATTTATCTACTGTTTTCTGTCTGATGCTTTATTGAATCATCTGGCTCTCGTAGTTTTGGATTTCTCACCGGCAGTGGAGGGAAGACGGCATCGCTGGCGTCGTCCAGCTGGTAATACGTGATGGTTGGGTCCAGATCGGTCGGCTCCTCCACCGCCTCCGCAGAGAAACCAAACTGGCAGTCTTTATTCAGAGCCGCCAGCTGACGCCGACTGCGACTGAGCAAGCGACAACAAATAAAGCAGAAACAGCAGCGTGACGATCGTTCCTTCACTGCTGGTTTCTTCAGCCGAGTGAAGCGCCCACAGAATCTACGACAGGTGAGCTCTGCTGCCAGAGGCTGCTGCTCCACTAGGGGCACCAAAGCCAAACATGTTCTTGATTCCACACAAAGTGGTCTGAAGATCAGCTGGAGGTGTCAAATACTGACATGCTGTTTGGATCTATTGATATAAAAGTGTACATTCAGTTGACTTTGTTCGTTTTGTATTACTGTATTTTGTTACCTTGAGTCGTGTATGTTAATATTCTGCATCTTATTAAACAAATAATAAACAATAATCATTTAGAATTCTAATTACATACAGAATTATGTGTCAATCAAAACAGTGATTCAGTCACTCTGGTTCGAAGACTAACGCAAAATGAATCACTGAATCAAAACTCTTGACATGAATCAACATGATTAGAGACATAAATCTGACAGAAGAAACTTCAACCAGTGGAAAAGATGCAGCCACAAGTGTTTGTGTTTACCGGGACCTGAAGGCGTAGTTCTCGTAGTCATGGTAATACCGTCTGCTAGGCTGGTAAAACGTCAACTGTGGACCAATCAGGTGACGGTTCAGGAAACGGGTGGAGCTTCTGACCAGAATCCATGAGACAGGTGTGGACGGACGGACATGGACATGGACACACACACACGCACACAAGCACACACGCAGGCATGCACACACACACACACACACACACACACACACACACACACACACACAGTCTGGATTATTAGGGGCCACTGGCTCTAATCAGTTTCTCTCATCATGTCTGAGTTGCTGTCAAAGTAATAAGAAGTGAACTCTTTAACGAGGCTAATGACACCCACTGTGAGCGACCGCATGGTCTAGTTCAGTGGTTCCCAACCTTTTTCCTTGAAGCCCCCCTTTGCTTGTGTCCAAGACAAGCCAGGCCCCCCCAGCCCCAACTCGTAGCTGCATACACGCACTAAAAGAATGAAGTGATTAATTACAAACTTTTATTTGCAAAAATAAAAGGTCAGAGGTAATAAATAGCTTAATGAATTTAAATGTGGAGCAAAAATATGTTTGATTTTGGATTATACAGAGTTTTGATTATCCAGTTGGGTGTGTAATTGGGATTTTATAAATTTAATGTGCACAAATGTAATTTTGGTAACCTCACAACCTCAGCGCAGACAAAATTTTGCGCACCCCCTGCAACCTCTGGTGCCCCCCAGTGGGGGGCGTGGACCCAGGTTGGGAACCACTGGTCTAGTTTACTGTAACAGTGCAGCATTGTGTTTCGACAGACAATGCTGGCAAAGTAACGCAGTCCTGGCTGTTAGCCAGTATTTAGCTGGACTCCCATTCATTGTTTTGTCCAGACTTGAGCTAAAGCGCAAACATCAAACCTCTGCAGGTAGAACAAGCTAACGATCACGTCAACGTTAGCAAAATGCTAACCAATCATAGCATTATTATTATTATTATTATATAACTGCTGAGAGCAAACTGAGAATAAAGCAACATGAAACTATAAAGCTGATGAACAGGACAACAAGTCCACAGACAGAGACAGACAGAGAGAGAGAGAGACAGAGAGAGAGAGAGACAGACAGACAGACAGAGAGACAGACAGACAGAGAGACAGACAGACAGACACTGAGAATCTATGGCGAGACTTGAAAGCTGCTGTTCAGTCTCTTCTAGACTGACTGAGCTGGAACGACTTGGTGAAGAAGAATGAGTAAAAACTGCAGAGTGCAGATGTGAGGCTGGTGGAGACGCCTCAAAAGAAGGTGGATCTATCAGTTATCGACCAAATACTTGTGCATCCAACAGATTGGTGTGTTTCCATTTTGATTGTTGTTTGTGTTGTAACAAAAAATATTCTGCACCCTCAAAGCATGTTACATGTTAACCCAAGAACCCAACCTTAGAATTCCACCTTCCAATGCTGCAAAATGCAGAAAAGTCCAGGGGGGCTGAATACAAGTGCACAGAACCACCATGCTAGAGTTTCTGCTTGGTGAGTGCCAATGGCAGGATGCTTACTGTCCAAACACTTTCACGAATTAGCAGTGCATGTTGCATAAACAAATTCTACCACAATGAATACTCTCACAGGTTAACTCTAAGTTCAGTTGTGCTCACATGAATCGACCAGACTTTAGACAAACTGGGGCCGGAAACCAAGAGAGGGCCTGGCCTTCTTAGGATAGGTCACTTTCAAAGCAGGTGCATCCAGATGGACCTCCTTGTACCTTGACTGACAGCTCCTGTTAGGTCAACAACAGACAGACCACAGGTTTGTTATTTTACACAACTGAGTCCTGATAAGTTCAGAGTTCAAGACATAGTGGACAGAACAACTGCTGCAAAACACTGCGGTCAGTGTCAACAGGTGTATTCCTGATGAAGGTACATCGATACTGTAACAGCTCAGATAGATGCACTTCAAAATCCCTCGACTGGGTTTTCATGAACAACAGCTCACTTGACCACTGTGTGTTGCAGCAGTTGTTCTGTCTATTGTTGTCTTCAACTCTGAACTTGCTGTCAGGTCTCAGTTCTTAGAAATAACAAGACTCTGGTCTGTCTGCCTGTTGTTGACTTAACAGAAGCTGTCAGTGAAGATGGAAGGTGTAACTGTGTTTGACAACTCTAACACCACTGTTTGGATACAGGAGTTCCAATAAGTAAGACATGTGTTTGTTAAGTATAAAGTCCCACCTGGATGCTCCGTAGCGAGGAGGTCTAGCTGTGGCGGACGGGTGGTGGTGTGGGGGGGCGTAGGGGTCGTAAGTCATGGTTCCTGGAGATGGGGGAGGTGGTGGGCGGGGGTGACCTGCTGGCTGGAAGCGGGGGGGCAGACCGGAGGGGGCCGGGCCTCCATAAGATGGCAGCGGCATCAGAAGTTCTGCCCCCTTCACTCCACTGCTGCCCCGAGACTTCCTGAAGTAACGATGGCGGTGATGACGTTGACCACGAGAGTCCAAGTCTGACAGAAACAGAAAGAGGCAAGGACAGAAGACAGGAAGACAGTCAGGAAGACACTTCAGTAGTAAGATGGGCATGTTATGGTAGGTCAGTGAAATGTTACAGTAGGTCAGGATGACGTTATGGTAGGTCAGGGAGATGTTACAGTAGGTCAGGATGACGTTATGGTAGGTCAGGGAGATGTTACGGTAAGCGAGGGAGATGTTACAGTAGGTCAGTGAAATGTTACAGTAGGTCAGGGAGATGTTACAGTAGGTCAGTGAAATGTTACAGTAGGTCAGGGAGATGTTACAGTAGGTCAGTGAAATGTTACAGTAGATCAGGGAGATGTTACAGTAGGTCAGTGAAATGTTACAGTAAGTCAGGGAGATGTTACAGTAGGTCAGGGAAATGTTACAGTAGGTCAGGGAGATGTTACAGTAAGTCAGTGAAATGTTACAGTAGGTCAGTGAAATGTTACAGTAAGTCAGTGAAATGTTACAGTAGGTCAGTGAAATGTTACAGTAAGTCAGTGAAATGTTACGGTAGGTCAGTGAAATGTTACAGTAAGTCAGTGAAATGTTACAGTAGGTCAGTGAAATGTTACAGTAAGTCAGGGAGATGTTACAGTAGGTCAGGGAAATGTTACAGTAGGTCAGGGAGATGTTACAGTAAGTCAGTGAAATGTTACAGTAGGTCAGTGAAATGTTACAGTAAGTCAGGGAGATGTTACAGTAGGTCAGGGAGATGTTACAGTAGGTCAGTGAAATGTTACAGTAGGTCAGGGAGATGTTACAGTAGGTCAGTGAAATGTTACAGTAGGTCAGGGAGATGTTACAGTAGGTCAGGGAGATGTTACAGTAGGTCAGGGAAATGTTACAGTAGGTCAGTGAAATGTTACAGTAGGTCAGGGAGATGTTACATTAAGTCAGTGAAATGTTACAGTAGGTCAGTGAAATGTTACAGTAAGTCAGGGAGATGTTACAGTAGGTCAGGGAGATGTTACAGTAGGTCAGTGAAATGTTACAGTAGGTCAGGGAGATGTTACAGTAGGTCAGGGAAATGTTACAGTAGGTCAGGGAGATGTTACAGTAGGTCAGGGAGATGTTACAGTAGGTCAGGGAGATGTTACAGTAGGTCAGTGAAATGTTACAGTAGGTCAGGGAGATGTTACAGTAGGTCAGGGAGATGTTACAGTAGGTCAGTGAAATGTTACAGTAGGTCAGGGAGATGTTACAGTAGGTCAGGGAAATGTTACAGTAGGTCAGTGAAATGTTACAGTAGGTCAGGGAGATGTTACAGTAGGTCAGGGAGATGTTACAGTAGGTCAGTGAAATGTTACAGTAGGTCAGGGAGATGTTACAGTAGGTCAGGGAGATGTTACAGTAGGTCAGTGAAATGTTACAGTAGGTCAGGGAAATGTTACAGTAGGTCAGTGAAATGTTACAGTAGGTCAGGGAGATGTTACAGTAGGTCAGGGAAATGTTACAGTAGGTCAGTGAAATGTTACAGTAAGTCAGGGAGATGTTACAGTAGGTCAGTGAAATGTTACAGTAGGTCAGGGAGATGTTACAGTAAGTCAGTGAAATGTTACAGTAGGTCAGGGAGATGTTACAGTAGGTCAGTGAAATGTTACAGTAGGTCAGTGAAATGTTGTGGTGGGTCAGTGAAAGGTATTTGGCCTTCAACTGTTACACTCAGGGAGACAAAGACAAAAAGAAACAAATATAAGCAATATATGGACACACTGAATTTGTTTCTGAATATTTACAATGAAGAAAAAAAAACACCAAATATGTTCCGACAGTACCCAGATCTCCTTTTCTAGTTGGAGCGGCAACGTTCCAGGCAGGAACTGGATTCACTGGTTTCAGATCAGTCAGAGGAACCAGGTGTCTGACACACACAGAGGGAAAGGTTAAACTGGTGTCTTAACTGCAGGCTGAGGCTCAAAGTTCAACTCAAAATCTGTCAACTTGACAATGAGATGATGCAAAACCAAAACTGTGAGAACGTCTTGCTGAAACAGTTGCTAGTCTTCTTTGTGGGGGATCAGCTGAAATTCAAGGTCATTCCTCACTTGTTCAAAGGGTTGTTTGAGAGTTCAGACTTTGTTTTAGGTTAAACTTAGTGTCAGGTTTAGGTTGTGTGTGTGTTACTTCTCTCCCAGCTCCTCGATGAAGACTGTGACAGCTGATGACTGTGGTCCTACTTCCTGGATGAAGGCATTGTAGTACTTCCCCTTTGGCTCCAGGCGCACCTGAAACACAGAGACAGGTAACTCCACAGACATCTGACAATGATTTAAACCATCTCTTTCATCTGCCTAAACAAGACCCAGAGAGGAGGGAGTGGAGCTGGAAGGCCAAGTTTTCAATTTACCAGTCGATCTACGTTCCAACCTTCACCTGTGGTCCTGTGCTTTGGACAGTGACTGAAAGAATGAAACTGCAGATCCAAGTGACTGAAATTAGTTCTACAGGGTGTCTGGCTTCAGCTTCAGAGGAAGGCTGAACAGCTCAGACATCCATAGGGAACCTGGAATAGAGCCACTGTTCCTTTACACTGAAAGGAGCCCGTCGAGGTGGTTCGGGCATCTTATCAGGATCTTCCTGGGCGCCTTCCTTTGGAGGTTTTCTGGCCATGTACAACTTCTGGTCATCACTTTGGGATCCTCCGGGAGCAGCTGGAAAATGTTGCTGAGGAGATGTGTCAGCTCCCACAACCCAGCCCTGGATGGATGTCTCATTTTCATTCAACTGTTTTCCAGTAACATCTTGGTGTTTGTCAAAAACCATCAAGACACCAAAATGCTTACTGTAAGTTAAGGCACTCACATACTGACACAGTCAATAAGAAGAAAACAAAAAACAGAAATGTCAATTATGCTCCATCATAACACAGCATCAAAAGAAATGTCTCAAAGACATTCATGTACATTGTATTACAACCTGCAGCCCAGAGCAGAGGTCCAGCTGTAGACTGATGAAAGGAGCTGAGCCTGAGAAGTCCTCAACAGGCCACCGTACAGAGGACAAACACCATCAGGACAAACGTTACAGCTCGGCTCTGCAGTCTGCTGTGGTGACGTGAGACTCTGCTCTGCGTCTCCATCAGCAGCACTGATCCTGACGCAGTGTTATACCTGCAGTTGCACTGATGTGAGTTTTAAAGATGCCAGAGAGTTTTGTTACCTGACACTTGTCTCCCAGGAAGTACTGCCTCCCTGCAAACACCATGTAGTCCGTCCTCTGCATCTCTGCCACACACAGACCACATCAGTAAACACACGTTAGTCATCTCACATCAGAACCAGTCACTGCGCCCTGGTTATTACTGTAACTCCATTACACTGCTGTCAGTAATCAGATTACAGAATTGTCTGTAAACTGAAACATCAATGCCTTCATCTCCTGGCATCCCTCAGGTGCGTTCACAGTTATGTTCAGCAGCCTCAATCTACCTGCTGCTCAGGTGGATGATTATCGTCCTTCATGTCAAAGGTCATTCATCACCAAGCAGGAAGTGAACCAGCAACTTTCAGAACAGCGAGTCACGATTGGTTCATGACAGAAAGTGTCTGTTTCCATCAAACATCAACGTTATTTCTTAATGTTATAATGCAAACTGTGGGTGTGATCTTCGTCAGCCTAAACGTAACAAAATAACTTTATTTCTCATCAATGTTTCAAATTGACAGAAAACTTCATAAACCTGGAAATTCAGTCAGGACTCTGTGTGACTCGGACAGGTGTGTGCCTTACCTTTACAGGTGTCCTGCCAGACATCAAACTCCAGGTTTCTGTAAACTTCTCCATCCAGAGACTTCATCACTTTGAAAGACAGAGACAGTCTGGAGGGGGGCGGGGCTTCTGCAGGAGGCTGGCCAATAGAAACAGGATCTCAGCTTCAGGTTCTTGTGTTTCTGTTGGACTCATTATTTGACAGGTTTAACTTGCGCTCTCTTTTGTTACACAGATCAAACTGCTTTTCATCTCGTGTGAACGCATGAATACGTTGATTCTGGACAACACTGACTCCTGCTGTCTGAATCTGATTGGCTGACAGAGACAAACAGCAGGTGGCGCTCATTCTTCAGTCGCTGCCATTAAACCACCACAGAAGAAGAGACTCAACGAGATGACGTCATTCAAAGAGCTGCGGTCAAAGGTCGATGGAGGTCAGACATTTCTGTTAGTGTCATGTGAGGAAGGTCACAGCCTCCTCATCCTCTTCCTCTACGTAGATCTGATGTTTTCAGCTCTTCACTGAAGAGACATTTAGTGGCATGATTCATGATGTCATCGTTTACTCACGCAGTCGGTTTCTGGTTTTATCCACCAACAGGAAACAGTTTCTACACGTGGTTCTTATTCTGATGAGACTCACGTTCACCTCGACCACTCCGCCAGCCTTTCACCTGAGGTGACATCATGAAGCGTCACCTGTTCACACCAGCCGCCCACCTTTGAGTCATCTGTCGCAGCTCCAGGTTTGTCCTCAGCAGCTCCACCCGACTCCAGCTCCTCCCTGCAGCATAAAACAAACACTCACATACACACACACACACACACACACACACACACACACACACCTATAAGCACGATGATAACATGATGTCATCGTGCAGGTGAGGCTGAGCGGACAGAGGAAGAGTGGCCCCTCTTTCAGGTCCACACCTGGACCAGGATCTCAACATTGGACCAGCTGATGACGGTCACAATGATTCATCATTTTATCTTTTCCACAGCAGATTTCTGAACAATCATCTGAGATTTGTTTTAGGGGAACATCTTCATCACAGCGCGTCACTGTTCTTAACATGTTTTACAGCCGGCACCAGCTGTGCCTCTGCGTGTGTGTGCATGTGGCGTACCTGTGACCTCGGTCCTCAGGTGTGTCATAGCCGATGTCGATGTCACTACACATTGATGGGCTGTTCCTATAGCGACGACCTCCGACCCTAAAGGCCTCCATGGCCTGGCAGAGCTCCACCTCCTCCAACCCAAACACCTGAGTGTAAAGCAGCTCGTACAGGAGAGCTGCGCACGCGCACACACACACACACACACACGCACACACGTGCACACACACGCACGCGCACGCACACACACACACACACGCACACACACGCGCACGCGCGCACACACACATGCGCACGCATGCACACACACACACACACACACATTGGGGTCCCTGTCCTCTAACCTTGTCCATCACAACCGACATCAAAGCCCAGCCCTGAACCTGAACCAGATTCTAAATGCCCCCCCCCCCACCCAGAGTTTATTGTTAATGAAGATGAAGCTGTGGGTCAGAGACCTGTCAATCTGTCAATCACACTGATCTACTAATCAGGGTACTTACACTGACAGAGGGCGGCAGAGGCCAGGTAACTCCTCGGGTAAACGAGGTCGTAGTAACCGTTGATCGTGCAACACAGCGTCACCTTGGAAACACAGAAGATGACGGTCAGCAGTCAGAATTCATTGGACAGTTTCAGGTCATGTGAGCGGCCGTTTGAGCTGACAGCAGATCAGTTATTTAGTCTCACAGCTTCAAACCAATTCCACCTGGTCAAAGGTGAGTAACGCTGACAATGAAACGACAACTCGATCAGCAGTCCTGACGTCCTCGTCACGATCCAGTAAAGCAGCTTCACATGGACTGTCCACGAACTGTCCGCAGACTGTCCACGAACCGTCCACGGATTGTCCACGAACTGCCCGCAGACTGTCCACGAACCGTCCACAGATTGTCCACGAACCATCCACGGACTGTCCACGAACCGTCCACGGATTGTCCACGAACCGTCCACGAACTGCCCGCAGACTGTCCACGAACCGTCCACGAACCGTCCACAGATTGTCCACGAACCATCCACGGACTGTCCACGAACCGTCCACGGATTGTCCACGAACCGTCCACGAACTGCCCGCAGACTGTCCACGAACCGTCCACGAACCATCCACGGACTGTCCACGAACCGTCCACGGACAACAAACACACCACCTGTAACTATTTCTTATTAGCAAACATCACCTTTCTTTATCTTCCAGACCCAGACCCAGTCTCAGGCCCAGACCCCGTCTCAGAGGATTATGCCACAGGTGTCTCGGTGGACAGCAGCTCCTCCAGGACGAAGCTGGCAGAGTTAAACTAGAGGAAGGAGACCTGTTTTTGAGGTCCTGCGGGGTCCACAGCAGCTCTGATATACCTGTGAGCTATGAAGCACCTGGACCCTCAGGTGTCTGCTCACTCCAGGGTCTCCATGAAAAGTGGTGAAACTGCCTTCAGCAGCACTGCTTTCAGCTTTCAGTGCTCTTCCTTTATTGGTTTAAACTCACCTGTCTTATTTTTTATTGGTTGACAGTTGGTCTTGCTAACTGTTAACTGGTCTGTTTTTTCTTCCACTTCATGTTTTTTAACTCTCGTATTTTTTAAATGTTGGTTTTAACAATGTTTACTGATGTCTCATATTTGTCTGCTCACGCTCTGAAACGTGATTGTTGATCACTGTATTATGATCATAGCTGATCAGCCAATCAGGAACTTCCTCACCTTGTCAACAAAATCGTCCTCTGAGATCACTGTGGCTGGTCTCCCAGGGTAACGATAGATCAGGAAACAACGCCTACACACACACACACACACACACACACACACACACACACACACACTTAGATTGATTCCATTGTCATGTCTGTGATCAACATCAAGCTGCAACCAGCAGCTGGTCAGCTTAGCATAAAGACTAGAAACATGGAGGGAAACAGCTAGCTTAGCTTATGTTAGTGTAAAGACTGGAAACAGCTAGCTGGCAACAGGTTCACTTGAAACATCAGTTTTGTACCATATTTGAACTTTGACATCAGATTTAAAAACTTAATTCATCTGGATTCAGTTTCAGACTCAAACCAAATCAAATCAAAATAAAATAAATGAACAAATAAACAAACAAAAACAAACTAAAGTCTGATCACATTCAACACCTGCTGGAACAATCAGCTGCTTGCTGATTGGACCGTTACTATTTCAGTCAGTGGTTCGATTTGGGTTTTATGTTCAGAGTTTGTGAGCTTCATAAAGTCAGCGTGAAGCAGCCCTGCAGGGACAGCAGCATGTGTTCTGATCTGGGTCTGCTTTGGATCTGGTTCCTCACTCTACCAAACAAATGTGGATCAGGTAGCAGCTGATCAGAGATCTGCAGTCAGAGGAAGGTGCTCCTCTGTGGGACAACCCATCAGCTGATCTCAGGTCAGTTCCAAAAGTCAGAATCTCACAGTTCAACTTCCATTCAATACAAAATAACTTTATCAATACGTCACATTGTCATCTGAGCACATGTTCAGGGTGGATCCAGATCCTCACCAGACAACCAAACACCACATTTAAAACCTGACAGACTCCACATTCAGACTCGAGCAGGTGAGTCTCAGCTCACCTGTAGAGCTGAGACAGAGCCTTGATCTCCACCTGACCCACAGTCTCCTGAAAACAGACACACACTCGGTTACTCCTGATCACTGGTACAACTGCTCCGCTGTCAGTGGACTGAAGGGTCAAAGGTCACAGCAGCTCACCTTCGGGTCCTCCAGACGTTCCAGGTATTTCTCAAATGAACCTTCGACAAACTGAAAGAGAAAAAAGATGAGCTGAGAACAGCCTGCAGCATCACAATGTTCCTGTTCCACACCTGCTTCCACGCTTTGACACCTGAAGGACAGGGGACACTCATCTGAGGACAAGGATGAAGACGGATGGTACCAAAGACGAGTGAAAGAAGCCATCCATGTCAAACTGAAGCAACCATCACCATAGAGGGGAGGTGGTCTACGACACCACAGTCCTGAGACCCTCCCCAGGTGGCTTAACACCCCTGCACACCTGGACTCAGGTGCCCATAACGAGTCACGTGACCTCAATGACTCTAAAGGCCCCACCCCCCACCCCCCACCCCACAGGAAGCACTCACCGGCTCAAAGTTGCATCTGTTGGCTCTCATGAAGTTGGCGCAGTCCTGACGGATCCTCTGGTGATAGTTCTGAGAGTAATACAACTACACGCGCACACACACACACACACACACACACACACACACACACACACACACAGGGACAGGGTCAGACCTGAATCCAGTTCCTGGGTGTGATGTCTAAATGTGCTCACTGAAGCTCACTGACAGGAAGTGAACCGTTCATACTCTTCATCACATGACTGAGGCTCAGGAGGAAGAGCTAGTCCACTAGTTTGACCTCTGACCTCAGCATCGCTGCTAAAGTCACTGAACCCTAAATCCGGCATCCATCCATCCATGGTGTGAGTGCGTGTGATTGGCTGAAGGCAGGACTGTATTGTACATGACTTTTGAGTCATCGATGAATATTCATTCAACGTTTACTGTGAGGACAAACTGGAACAGGTGTAACAGGACAGTAGGTGGCATGTGATTGGTCCACTAAAGAAGACTCAAATGATGAACCACCACACAGAGCTGATACCATCATCTGTGACTGGTCCAGGTTCAGCCTGTCTGCTACACCTCTCTGACGTCAGCTGCACCTGAAGTCACGTGTTCTATTCATTCAAACTCATTTAAGCCTGTTTATAAGCCACGAGACAGACCTGAGACCAGTTTAACTGGTGACTAAAAAACAGCCCCCCCCCCCCCCCCACCCCCCCCCCCACACACACACACACACAGAGTCTTGGGAGCTCCCTCACACCAAACGGCTTCTGCCTGACCTCTGACCTCTGACCGGCTCTGTCCTCTCCTGTCCCCGGTCAGAGGCGGCCTCTCTCCTCGCTCTCCTGCCTCTCCCTGCAGCTTTTCCCCGCTGGAACCTTTGGCCCGGCTCACCTGTTCTGACACGGCTCGGAACAGACTGGACGCGTCCCGGGCCACCATCTTCCTGTAGAGTCCGATGCTGCACAGGAACTCGTCCATGTTGACGAAGTACTTCTTCAGGCCTTTCTGCATCCCTCCGCCGGTACACGAACGGCAGCCTTCGCGGTAAACTCGATGAACTCACTCGTTCAGACGCCACAGCTCGCGCCGCCGCCGTGACAGCGACACCTGAGTTTAATGAGGCCTGATCAGCGCGCGAGCCCGCTCACCGCGCCTGAGGCGTTCACGGACCCGCCGAGGATCCGACAGGTGGAGTTTAATGTGAAGTTTGAATACTTCACAGCAAACAGAGAATAATATAAGAAAATCTTACACTGAGAAATAATTTAACACCGAATTAAAAGATCATTTACTTCAGTGACAGTGTACAAACCACAGTGTAAAAGTACAAAGCTAAAATCATCTAAATGTACCTGAAGAATACAAAGTAAAAGTATTCATTATGAAGGAAAATGTCCGTACTTCACTATTCTACGTGCTATTACCGCATTAGTTAAGCAGCATTTTACTGTTGTAATTTGTCTGTAAAATCAAACTGCAGCAGTGTGTGAGCGGGGCTCAGGTCCGGGGCTCAGGTCCGGGGCTCAGGTCCGGGGCTCAGGTCCTTTTCAACCCGACCCAGACTAGGTCAGACACGATAGCATGAGTTTCCTGACAGGAGGACTCGCAGGCGGACCGGCAGGTGGCGGTAAATCTCCACTGGCTAAACGTCTCATTCCACAAAGAAGAAGACTCAGAGAGCGCATGCGCAAAATAACAATCTGCAGTCCCAGTGAGGGTTACGATGGTCCAGGTTCAGCCCGGTCCTGTCGGGGTTTGATCGGAGTCTGTGGTCCAGATGTTCAGACTGCTTCGCCGGAGGCTCCGGCCGATTAGCGGGCCGCCGTGCCGCCTCGCTGCCCGCTCAGCTCGCTCCTTCAGCGGCTGTCCTCCGGAGATGCCCGCTGCCCGGGTCCGTAGTACCTTCTTGGACTTCTTCCGGCAGAAACACGGACACCGGCTGGTCCCGTCCTCTCCGGTCCGGCCGAGAGGAGACCCCAGCCTGCTGTTCGTCAACGCCGGCATGAATCAGGTTAGTTTGAACCCGGTCTGGTCTGTCCTGCTCCAGCACAGCTAAGACTCATTAGCATTGTTAGCTAACGATGTGAAAACAGCCGCACGGCCGCTCCTGAATCTGGACTCACCTGCTCTCACCTGGTCTGCATGTAGAAGAAGTTTGATCGACGGCAAACTTCGGTCTTGAATCAGTTTCAGTGTCTGTGAGCCTCCTCAGGGTTCACTCTGCGCAGTGTGTTCAGCTGACCTGAGACCAGCCACAGATTCAGTCCAGATCTTTGAATCTGCTCACATCCAGATGTTGAGCATCACTTTCTTTTCCCGCCGACTGACTTTGACGTTTGATGACGTTTGACTCGAATCCTTGTTGTTTTACTAGTATTTTTCATTTCTCAGTCACTGAATATGAAAAAGCCTTTACAGTCCACTGACCCTGGTTTCAGTTTAAGCCCATCTTCCTGGGGACCGCGGACCCTCGCAGTGAGATGTCCTCGTATCGGCGAGTGGTCAACAGTCAGAAATGTGTCCGAGCTGGCGGCAAACACAACGACCTGGAGGACGTGGGCCGAGACGTGTACCACCACACCTTCTTTGAAATGCTGGGAAACTGGTCGTTTGGAGACTACTTCAAGGTGGGGGGGTGGGGACACACACACACACACACACACACACACTTCCTGTTTACTCTGTTCAACATCACAACCCTGCACTCTTCTGTCTGTGTGCACAGGAGGAGGCGTGCTGCATGGCGTGGAGCCTCCTCACAGAGCATTATGGGATGCCTGCAGACAGACTGTACGTGTCTTATTTTGCCGGAGACGCTGCCTCAGGTCTACCAGCTGATGAAGAGACTCGACAGATCTGGTTAGACATTGGGTAGGTCCCTGTTCAGCTGGTCTGGAGTTCTGGTGTCCAGGTGGGATTTAAACCTGTTCCAGCTTTCACACAACCCTGAATCTAAAAGTCTGGACTCTGTAGAACATCAATAAATCCAGAACCAATCATCAATAATCAAACTGTTCACTGACAGCAGCTTCATGTGTTCATCTCCTTCATCCAGTCAGCCTGTTTACCTGTGGAATGTTCAAACAGGTGTTTTTGGAGCGTTCCACATCTTTCAGTCTGTGAAACGTGTTGCTGCATCAGATTCACAATAAGAGATATTTACAGAAATCAATGAAGCTGATGAGGAAGAACATGAATATATTGACTTTGAGCTGATCTCAGGTCAGTTTGTGTCAGAGAGGATCAGATCAGGTGATCACACTCTGATTGGCTGATGACTGGGTCTTTTGGAGTCAGCGTTGTTCATGTGACTTTTGGAAGCTGACGGTCAGTCTCCCACTCAGGGTTCCTCCTGGTCGCCTCCTTCCGTTCGGCCTGAAGGAGAACTTCTGGGAAATGGGGGACTCGGGCCCCTGTGGCCCCTGCACTGAGATCCACTACGACCACGTGGGAGGACGAGACGCCACGACACTTGTTAACGCTGACAGTCCTGACGTGGTGGAGATCTGGAACCTGGTCTTCATGCAGTACCACAGGTTCAGACACTCACCTGGACCAGCCAGAACAGCTCAGAACACATCGATCCACCTCTGTTCACACCGAACCAGTCTGCCTGTTTAACTGGGCAGCTCCCAGTTAAGAATATGATAATAATGTGTGCGCGTGCGTGCGTGCGTGTGTGTGTGTTTTAGGGAGGCAGACCACAGTCTGCAGCTGCTGCCCCAGTTCAGTGTGGACACTGGGATGGGACTGGAGAGACTGGTCAGCGTCCTGCAGGGTAAAAGATCAAACTACGACACCGACCTGTTCACCCCGCTGCTCCATGCCATCCACCAGGTACACCTCCACACCAGGTACACCTCCACACCAGGTACACCTCCACACCAGGTTCACCTCCACACCAGGTACACCTCCACACCAGGTACACCTCCACACCAGGTACACCTCCACACCAGGTTCACCTCCACACCAGGTACACCTCCACACCAGGTTCACCTCCACACCAGGTTCACCTCCACACCAGGTACACCTCCACACCAGGTTCACCTCCACACCAGGTACACCTCCACACCAGGTTCACCTCCACACCAGGTTCACCTCCATACCTGCACATTAGACCACAGTGTGTTGTTATCCATGTTGCCAGGTGTAGCAAGGTTTGATTGACATTTTACTGTTGTCATGGCGATGTGTCTGTCCTCAGAGGGCGGGGGTGAGGTCTTACGGTGGCAGGACGGGGACAGCAGACGAGGGGAAGGTGGACATGGCGTACCGGGTGGTGGCGGACCATGTCCGCACTTTGTCAGTCTGCATCGCAGACGGAGTTCATCCGGGCATGTCAGGAGCAGAGTGAGTGGTCGACCAATCAGCTGTCAGAACTCGGTTCATGAGTGTATGACGTAGTTTATGTTGTTGTTTGTTTGTTTGTTTGTTGTATATCAGGCTGGTGTTGAGGAGGATTTTGCGGCGTGCCGTTCGGTTCTGTGTCGAGGTCCTTCAGGCTCCTCAGGGAGTGCTGGCCAGCCTGGTCCCTGCTGTCACCCACACACTGGTAAAATACATCTCCCAGAAGCCCTTTGACCAGCTGGAGGTTAAACACAGACCAGAACAACTGAACAACAAACGTTAGAATATGAAGTCATAGAACATGTATCTGTATGTTTATCACAGCCGTGTTGAGGCTTCGCTTTGCTGCTGTGTGACCTGGACAGCAGACCCCGATTGATGGATTGATGGATTGATGGATTGATGTGTTGATGTGTTGGCAGGGCGACGTGTATCCGGAGCTCCACAGGGAGGCAGACAGGGTGAGTTTTGTCCTCTCCGCTAAGAATCACTTCCAGGTTGAACAATGACGACAGTTTTCTCAAACCTCCTCTCAGATACTTTCCTCTTTCCTCACAGTCAGTAAATTTGTACTTTAGAAGTCTGAGACACTCGAGAAGGTGGTGAATTAAAACGCCTTCATGATGCACAGCTTTGATTTGAAATACAGGTAAGAACACACCCACATGTTTCAGCCAGTAAGGCCTTTTATGGACAGGCTGGCAGTCACGTGATGCTCAGCCAGGTGTGATGTTGCACAGGGGCAGGTAACTCTTGACGAGTGCGTCATTACGGTTGGGGGCTCTTCTGAAGCTGATGGTGGGGGCACGTCTCTCAAGAACTGTCATGTCTCATTATGTCCCAGCGATGCTGTTTCCTTCGTCTCTGGACCAGTGACTGTTCTCCAGTGAGACTTTTGCGGCGGACGTCGTCTTCTATCTGTGTCCTCGTTTCTTAAATCTTTGACTCGTGTCTCGAGTGTTTCATTCATGATCTTCAGGTCATGAAAATGGATTTCTGCAGGCTAAGCCTCAAGTTACTGTTAGTGTTGCTTAGATTTGGTGGGACTGTAGAAGTTGTCTCCCTGATCCAGACCGTAATAGAAGAATTTCATCTCTGGACCATCTCTGAATCCACTTTGACTCCTCGTAGCTCTTTTATTTTAATGCCACTTTAACTTCTTTCAGTATTTTAGCTTCAGGTACTTCAGTCCTTGACAATCTTCCACTTCAGCTCGTACGTCAATCCAAAGACATCTGTTAGCCCCTTTTGTCGCCTAGTTTTGGCTTTTTTGGTTCATTTCCTGTCTTGTTGACTCTCTTGGCTCTCATAGCGCCGTTTTCATAATAAAAGCATTAAAACGCCTCAGTTCACTTCCTGCTGAGCAGCAAACAGCAGACGGACTCGGACGGAGACCAGCTGGTGGACATTGAGCATTCAGCAGCTAAAGAGCAGATGTGTCCCTCAGGAGGTGGAGGAGACCAAAACCAGAGCTAGAAGAGAGAGAAGACTGGACTAACGTCCATCAGGAGACTCAAATATTGGACTTAAATAAATGCTTGTTTTACATCAGGTTTGTGAAGGATTGTTGCATGTTTTAGATTCTTGAAATGAAAAGTGAGGCCAGCTGCTTTTGATCAATGTCCTCCGGATAGATTCACCTAACAGGAAGCTTTGGTATTCTTTCAGATCATGGACGTCATCAACGAGAACGAGGCTCACTTCCTGTCGTCTCTGCAGCAGGGCAGCAGGCTGATCCACCGGACGCTCAGCAGAAAGGACTACAAACATGGAGTCTTCCCTGGTCAGTTCCTCACTGAGCTACTACGACTCCCATCATCCACCTGGACTCACAAGGTCCACTTAATGTGTGTGAAGCTTGCAGCCACGCCTCATGAGCTTCCTCGGTGGATGGAGTTGGTTTATCGTTTGGTTCTTTGTACAGTGAGTGAGTCTATAGAGTTTAAAGATGCCTGACTTTAAGAAAGGAGAAAAGTACCTTTTGAGCTGAAACTGAAGCTTAAACTCCTTTTAGTTTTTTTAATTTAAAATGCCACTTCAACTTCTGTCAGTACTTCAGCTTCACGCACTTGTGAATGTCCTCAGGCTAAAAAAAATGTTTCAATGACTTTTATTTTTTGGCCATGTCTTCCTGCTATGGAAGCCTGTTTACGCCAATGTGAAGCTTTAAGATGCTGAGTCATTATTTTCAGACTGAAATGACGACAGGATCTTTTTTTTTTGTCTTGTTGGTGGAAATGAGCGAACACGTTGAGCTCTGACTCCACCTCCTCAGAGCAGTGTTGGAGGACCGGAGACGTAACCTGGGACGTGACCTGTGTGTGTCTGTTTCAGCCTCGGTGGCCTGGTCTCTGCACAGGGACCTGGGTTTCCCTCTGGACCTGGTAGACCTGATGCTGGAGGAGAGAGGAGTCCAGGTGGACCGTCAGGAGCTGGACCGCCTGATCGCAGAGAACCACAAGGTGACGCCTCAGTCTGATCTGTTCTCGTATGGAAATATTGTCTCCATGTAGAGACGTTTCATCCCACAATGCTCCTGGTTTTTACAGACCATTTGTTGGGTGTTGTGACGTCAGTTAAACGTGAAGATTTATCTGCTCTGTCGTGTTTGTCGTGTAATGAAACCTAAATAAGTTTGTAGTTAAAGTCATGTTGCTGTGATGTTACTGCAGGGTTTTCACTGTGAGGGCTTTTATTGTGAAGGGGCTGTGTACTGGTGGTCACACCTGTCTCTGTTTCTCTCAGGTGATGTCTGATCAGCGGGCAGGTGTTCAGTCTCAAGTGATGCTGGACGTCCTCAGCCTGGCAGAGCTGGAGCGTCTCGCTGTTCCTCACACTGACGACTGCCTCAAATACCAGTACAAACTGGATCAGGACAGATACGGTACAACCTGAGTCCTACCTGGACAGGTCACACACCTGTCTCAGTCACACACTGAAGACAGAACGACAGTCCTTTCCTTTATAGTAACACGGCTCTCAAGTGAGACATCTACCATTGCTGAGGACAGACGTGCCAACATGTCCGACTGAGACACGTGTGTCACTGGTGTGTCACTGGTGTGTCACTGGTGTACTCACTGGTGTACTCACTGGTTTACTCACTGATTTACTCACTGGTGTACTCACTGGTTTACTCACTGGTGTACTCACTGATTTACTCACTGGTGTACTCACTGGTTTACTCACTGGTGTACTCACTGGTGTACTCACTGGTTTACTCACTGGTGTACTCACTGGTTTACTCACTGATTTACTCACTGGTGTACTCACTGGTTTACTCACTGGTGTACTCACTGGTGTACTCACTGATTTACTCACTGGTGTACTCACTGGTGTACTCACTGGTGTACTCACTGGTTTACTCACTGGTTTACTCACTGGTGTACTCACTGGTGTACTCACTGGTTTACTCACTGGTGTACTCACTGATTTACTCACTGGTGTACTCACTGGTGTACTCACTGGTTTACTCACTGGTTTACTCACTGGTTTACTCACTGGTGTACTCACTGGTTTACTCACTGATTTACTCACTGGTGTACTCACTGGTTTACTCACTGGTTTACTCACTGGTGTACTCACTGGTTTACTCACTGGTGTACTCACTGGTGTACTCACTGGTTTACTCACTGGTGTACTCACTGATTTACTCACTGGTTTACTCACTGGTTTACTCACTGGTGTACTCACTGGTTTACTCACTGGTTTACTCACTGGTGTACTCACTGGTGTACTCACTGGTTTACTCACTGGTGTACTCACTGGTGTACTCACTGATTTACTCACTGGTGTACTCACTGGTGTACTCACTGATTTACTCACTGGTGTACTCACTGGTTTACTCACTGGTGTATTTACTGGTGTACTCACTGGTTTACTCACTGGTGTACTCACTGGTTTACTCACTGGTGTATTTACTGGTTTACTCACTGGTTTACTCACTGGTTTACTCACTGGTGTATTTACTGGTGTACTCACTGGTTTACTCACTGGTGTACTCACTGGTGTGTCACTGGTGTACTCACTGGTGTACTCACTGATTTACTCACTGGTGTACTCACTGGTTTACTCACTGGTGTACTCACTGGTGTACTCACTGGTGTACTCACTGGTTTACTCACTGGTGTACTCACTGGTTTACTCACTGATTTACTCACTGGTGTACTCACTGGTTTACTCACTGGTGTACTCACTGGTGTACTCACTGATTTACTCACTGGTGTACTCACTGGTGTACTCACTGGTTTACTCACTGGTTTACTCACTGGTGTACTCACTGGTTTACTCACTGGTGTACTCACTGGTTTACTCACTGGTTTACTCACTGGTGTACTCACTGATTTACTCACTGGTGTACTCACTGGTGTACTCACTGGTTTACTCACTGGTTTACTCACTGGTGTACTCACTGGTGTACTCACTGGTTTACTCACTGGTGTACTCACTGGTTTACTCACTGATTTACTCACTGGTGTACTCACTGGTTTACTCACTGGTTTACTCACTGGTGTACTCACTGGTTTACTCACTGGTTTACTCACTGGTGTACTCACTGGTTTACTCACTGGTGTACTCACTGATTTACTCACTGGTGTACTCACTGGTGTACTCACTGGTTTACTCACTGGTTTACTCACTGGTTTACTCACTGGTTTACTCACTGGTTTACTCACTGATGTACTCACTGGTGTACTCACTGGTTTACTCACTGGTTTACTCACTGGTGTACTCACTGGTGTACTCACTGATTTACTCACTGGTGTACTCACTGGTGTACTCACTGGTGTACTCACTGGTTTACTCACTGGTGTACTCACTGGTGTACTCACTGGTGTACTCACTGGTTTACTCACTGGTGTATTTACTGGTTTACTCACTGGTTTACTCACTGGTTTACTCACTGGTGTATTTACTGGTGTACTCACTGGTTTACTCACTGGTGTACTCACTGGTGTGTCACTGGTGATGTCAGGGAAGGCACACAGACTTTAAATGAGCAGGCAGGTGGTCTAACTGGCAGGTAGATGTTTTGGAGACCAGATATTTTGGCAGTGTTGGGAGTTTAAAGATAGATGGTGAAGAAAAAGGTGGAGTTACATGAATCAAAGATGAAGTGGACTGTATGCTGCCGTGTTTCAGGGGGTTTCAGGTCCTGGTGAATATATTCAGTTAGTTACGGCCGTACGTTGAGTGTCTGGAGGTGGTGAACTGTGGTTGATGGTGGGAAACGGGGCCTTGTGTTTTATACTTGAACACAAAGTGCTGAAAATGTCTCAATCTAGTTTTGTTAACTTATATCAACAAAACTTTGAGTTGGTTGGGGGAAGTTGAAGTTTTCTCATTCACTTCAGTCGGAGTTTGATCACAGGAGCATCTAGTGGGCGTTAAAGGAACTGCAGCTCCCCTCTGGCAGGAGGCTGCGGTCCATCAGGACCAAAACCTCACGCCACAAGAACAGTTTTTTCCCGTCTGCTGTCAGCCTTACCAACAAGGCCCGGAACCCCCCCGACACTCTTCACACTCCACCTCGGACTCATTTTGTCACACTGATATAAATACAACTCTATGTGTTACATTAACGCTCAACCTGGACTTCTTTCTGAAAAACAGACTGTGTTTCCGGAAAATAGCAAACAACAAAAAACGGACTTGTGTATATATATTTAAATTGTTATATTTTATGCTCTTATTTTAGTAGATGTGTCATGCACCAATTTTACCACAGCAAATTCCTCGTATGTGTAAAAGCGTACTTGGCAATAAAGCTTTTTCTGATTCTGATTCTGATTCTGATTCTGAGCTCATACCTGACCTGATATGTCTCACCTGTCCAGTTCACAGAGGTAATTGTTATTGTTTTCCTCCAAGTGTTCCCAGCATGCCGTGCGACAGTCCTGGCCCTGTATGACGGTCAGACACTGGTGTCAGAGGTCACTGAGGGTCAGCGCTGTGGTGTCATCCTGGATCAAACCTCCTTCTACTCTGAGCAGGGGGGGCAGTCGCATGACCAGGGCTACTTCACCCGAGACGGACTGCAGGTGAGCTGAGCGCCTCGAGGGGAAAAGATTCCCTTTTGTGTGTCCAGGTGAGTTCTGACTCCAGGTGTGTTTTCTGTCTCGTAGGACGTCCTGTACCCCGTGGAGGCCGTGACACTAGCTGGTGGATACGTAGTCCATCAGGTGACTGCAGCCGACAGCCTCAGGATTGGAGACCAGGTCCAACTACATCTGGACCAGGTAACCACCAAACACAGAAACACATGTGGTTTTATCAGAAGCTGGTTGTTTACAGGTGGACATCAAGTCAAGGCAAGTTGTATTCCTGAGTATTCATTTTACAGTCAGTCAACCCGGAATGTTAATAAACCTCAACCCGGAGAATTGAACAAAGGAAAAGTGAGTTTTTGGCTTTCAGGAGAATATCTACATGTGCACAAGTATTAGGCGACTACGTGTTTATTTTCATTTATTAGAGTAAGAATAACAAATAAACAAGTCGAAATATACAAATAAACTCTTGTGACATATATCGTATATTACATAATAATATTCAGTGACCAACAGATCTAGGGCCTTCCATCCATGGACTCTGTTAGGTCCTTGATCTGTCCATGATCAGCAGCAACCACAGCCTCCCAAATGCTGTTCAGAGAGGTGTATCGTCTTCTCTCACCTTGAAGAAGGGCCCACAAGTTCTCAGTAGGGTTTAGGTCAGGTGAGGAAGGGGCCTTGTCATTGTTCTGTCATCTTTGAGGCCTTTGCTGGCTGGCCACGCAGTGGAGTACCTGGATGCATGTGATGGAGCATTGTAAATCATGGCCTTCTTGGATGATGTAGACTTTTTCCTGGACCACTGCTTGAAGAAAGTATCTTCTAAAATCTGGCGGTAGGTTTGGGAGTTGATTTTAAGTCCATCTTCAACCCGAAAAGGTCCAACTAGCTCATCCTTAGTAACAGCAGCCCATACCAGTACCCCACCTCCACCTCGCTGGCGTCTGACTCCAAGTGGAGCTCTGTGCCCGTTAGCGATCCAGCCAAAGGCCCGTCCCACCACGGCCGTCCATCTGGTTCGTCAAGAGTCACTCTCATTTCATCCGTCCAGAAAAACTTTGAAAAATCTGTCTTCAGATGTCTCTTGGCCCAGTGGTGAGTGTTGCTCAGTGGTGGTGGTGTTTCAGCCTTCCTAACCTGGGTCACGTCTCTGAGCACTGAACACCTTGTACTTCTGGACACTCCAGGTAGGGTACATGTCTGGAATATGGCAGCACTGGAGATTAATGGGTTGTTCGGTGAGCACGCCTCAGTACCTGAGCTACTTCAAGAGTGCTGCCACCCCCCCCCCCCCCACCCCCCCCCCCCCCCCCCCACACACACACACACACACTCACACACACACACACACACACACACAATCAGTATTCAAGTTTATACAGCTTGGAGTTGGAAATATGCATGAAAATGACGATAAGGTGAAGATACCCACTTAATAATCGTGCATGCAGTGGACAGATGGGAGGAGGTCATCCATACAAACAGACCTGGTCCAGGATGGAGGCCTGTGATGTCTCCACCGTCCACGGTGACGTTCAGTGAATATGCTGCAGATGACGTCCAAACAGACTCGTTTCATCATTTCATCAGATGGAAATGTTGAGTGAAACGTGATTTGTCATGATGGCATGATTGTTGTTGGAGGACAGTTTCAGCCTGGACCTCTTTGATTGAAGCACACTGAGGCCTGGACCAGCTGTGGAACCACACATGTACAGTGTCCTGACGTTGGCGCTAGAGGAAAGATCATGGCGTCCCTTCCTCTGGAGAGCAGGAAGGCGATCAGAACGGTCTGAACTGTGACTTGAATGTGACTCATTGTTTCTCCTGTTGTCCCTCAGGTCCACAGGTTGTCCTGCATGATGAACCACACTGCGACTCACATCCTGAACTTTGCTCTGAGGGACGTTTTAGGTCCCTCAGTTCAGCAGAGAGGATCTCACGTGTCAGCTGATCGTCTCCGCTTCGACTTCAGCGTGAAGGTCAGACGACTAACCGGCAGCTCGGTGACCAGCAGTGATGGGAGCTCTTTGAGGGGCTCCTCAGATTCTTTGTTGACTAATTTATTACCAAAATAATGTCAAAGTGTGAAATGTGTATGTGTGTAATGTGTAAAATGAATTACTAATGTACAAAACATACATTATGTCAAATGTTTATTATTTAGATGGTTTTTATACTCAACATGGAACATTTTTAAAGAAGTGATCAGAGAATCACCAGTAACCAACCATCAACCAATCAGACGAGCTCAGGGATTAATCCTGAACTGGTCAGGGGTGATGATGATGATGATGATGATGATGATGATGACGATGACGATGATGTGTCGGGGGGGCGTGAAGTCAGGACTCATTCCTTCTTATCTGCTCACCTGTTGTTTTACTGGGTATTGATGATTGGATATTGATCAACGTGATCGTGTAAACAGGAAGTGCAGGTCTGAAGGTGATTCTGTCACCTGTTCCTCATGGTCACATGATCACTGTTACCTGTTGACATCTGTGTTTGATTTGTCCTCGTCAGGGTTCACTGAGCGTCTCCCAGCTGCAGCAGGTAGAGAGGTGTGTCAGTGACATCATCTCAGCCAATCAGATGGTCCACAGCCAGGAGCTTCCTCTGGAGACAGCCAGGTGCATCGAAGGACTGAGGACAGTGGATGAGGTCAGGTCAAGTCAAACAAGTCTGTCTGTCTGTCTGTCTGTCTGCAGGTGTACTGACTGACTGTCTGTCTTCCTGTCTGTCTGCAGGTGTATCCAGACCCTGTTCGGGTGGTGGCGGTGGCGGTGGCAGTCTCTGACCTGTTAGATGATCAGACAGGCAGACAGACATCTGTGGAGCTCTGCTGTGGAACGTGAGACTGAAACATACCTGCTCATGTCCTCATCTGTTTACCTGTGTCACGACTGCTAAGCTAAGCTCAGCTAAGCTAAGCTAAGCGGCTGCTGGCTGTTACCTCATATGTAACGTACAGACCTGGTATCAGTGTGAGAGATGCCTTTAAAGGCGCACGTCAACCACTGAAGAAGACTGCAGCGTCTCCACGTCTGAGCTGCGTGCTATTGTGGTTTTTGCCGTTTCGTGAAGCAGCGTGTGTGGTGACGCCGTGTTTAAACGTGTGAAGTGACACAGAGTCTCTGTGTTCAGCCATCTGCTGCAGACCGGAGCCATCGAGCGCCTGGTGATTGTTTCCGAGAGACAGATGGTGAAAGGAATCAGTCGCATCGTCGCGGTGACGGGACGGGAAGCGACACGGGTCAGTCCAAACACGACGGCTTCACCGCGACACCACGTGTGTCACATGGACATCAGTTTCACCTGTGTGCGTGCGCGCGTGCACACGCGCACAGTATTCTGGTTAGCCTAGCTTAGCACAACGGCTGGACGCAGAGGGAAACGTTAGCATAAATCCATCATAAAGAAACAAACGTCTTCAGTAAGTCGATATTGATGAAGGAGCAGCTCTCATTGGCTGAGACCGTTTCACTCTGAGTTTCTTGGGACGATGTCCTCGTTTGTCCCTGAGACTGTGTTGATTAAATGAGCTACAGTCTCTTCACACATCTTCGTCCTTAGCGTAGAGTTCAGAGTTGTTCTTCATCATCACGGCTCAGTTTGCCTCGTCACTGCTGATACTGATTGTTTCTTCGTCGTCTGATTGGACGTGAACCTTCTCTCCTCGATGTTCTTGGTGTGGTCCTTCAGGCTCTGGAGGCAGGTCAGGTGTTGTCTCAGGATGTGGGCTCTCTGTCAGCTAGGCTCACAGGCTCCGCCCCCCTCAGCATTGACTCCGCCCTGCGTCTTGCCAAGGAGGTCGGAGTCCTCTCTGATGTAAGTACGCTACCCATGATGCACTGCAGCCCCTGACATGTAAGACAGGTGGTGCGTGGCTGCTGTTTGACCCTCTGCTGTGTCTGTCAGGCTGTGGATAACACCCCCATCCCTCAGTGGCAGCGCAGAGAGCTGCAGAGTCAACTCAGAGCTCTGCAGAGGAGCAGCAACACCACCGTCAGGAAACTGGAGACCAGAGAGGTGAGCATAGCCACACACCTGACACACACCTGACACACACCTGACACACACCTGACACACACCTGACACACACCTGAGACTGCAGTCAGCTGGTAGAGGGCTAACTGACAGGCTGTGATATACTGACATCATTAGAGTCTCACAGCTGACCGCTCTCTGGTGACACGTTCACGTCGCCTGCTTTAAATACTGTTGCTCCATTAAAGGTTAAAGAGGTGGACGGACAGAACGTCCTCATGGTCAAACAATAACAGTGTTCATGAGAGGAAGACAATCTGTGGAGCAGCTGAAAGAAAAGGAGGAAAGCTGGGCTCACAGTTCACTGTCATATATACAAAGAAGCCACGACTGACTGTGATGGAGCAACACGTCTGGAATCATGGGAAAATTCACCTGTATCACATAAACTGAACTCTGAAAGACTGTCAGAGTCCAACTCGTCCACCTCATGTGTCCACCCTGAACCTGCAGCATTTTAAAGCAGGTGTTTGACAGAGTTTCAGGTCCTGAAGTTGATAAATTCACCTCGACAAACAGGAATCTTCACAGATGAGTTTAAACCAGCTGTTATAAAACCTTCACTAAGAAACCAAGCAGACAGTGATGAAGTCACTGACTTCAGGCTGATATCCAATCTTCATCCATCACAGAGATTCTGTAAAGATGGTCTCAGTCAAATGAAGTCTTCTCTTTAAGAAAATAACATGAGGATGAATTTCAGTCAGACTTTAGAACAAACAGCTGAAACTGATCTAACTGACACCATCAGACTAAACTCTGATGAAAGAAGCTCTCAGTCTGTCCTGTTGGACCTCAGAGCAGTTTGATACGATCGATCACGATATCTGAATCAATGGTCTTGAACAGCTGTTGGTCTTTGACTGAGTGTTAATCTGGAAGTTCTGGAACAAACGGCCTCTCTGAACACCTGAGCAGGAAGCTGAACAGGTGTCTTCAGCCTTGAAGTTGGACCTTCGGTCTCTGACGCTCAGCTGCTCTTCTGTGAAACGTTCTATTGTACGTGATTTTATTGTTGTGCGTGAACGCGTCACGTGGGGCGATGAGTGAGCGGACAGACCCTCAGGGCGGTTTCTGTGCTTCTGCTCTGACTGTGTTTTCCCATCATGCTTTGCACAGGCCGCAGTGAGAGCTCAGGCTCTGCTGGAGAAAAATGGCGGGAAGGATCTGCTGGTAGACTCGGTGGAGACGGACTCTCTGTCGGTAAGACCCGTATCTACATTTCCCATGATGCACCTGCATTCATTAGAACCACGTCCGTCTAACCGCACACCTCCAGCGTGAACAGACACCTGTCCTCTGACGACATCGCAGTGATGTCGTCAGAGGACACGCACACGTGTGCTCACACCTGTCCTGCTGTTTCCTGTCAGATTTTGATGAAGACGGTGAATCAGCTGAGCGCCACAGCTCCTCGCAGTCATGTGATGCTACTCGCTCACCAGAGGAATTCTGGGAAGGTTCTGTGTGCCTGTCAGGTTCCCAAGGTAACCATGACACAACTCTGTGATGTCATGGGTGGGCGGTGCCTTGTCTGAAGCATCTGATTGGCTGTCCTCTCCCTCCTCAGGATTCACCATCCCTGCTGGCCTCTGATTGGGCGGTGGCGGTGTGTTGTCATCTCGGGGGGAGCGCTGGGGGCTCCGCACTGGTTGCCAAGGGAACAGGAAGCAGCAGTGACATCACTGAGGCTCTGAGGTGGGCAGAGGACTTTGCTCGCCAGAAAACAAAGCGATGATGTCATAAACCGAGAGATGACATCACTCTGACATCACAGCGTCTTTCTGGTGGCTTCTGGCAGCCGAGGGGTCAGGTACCTGCACCACTGAGGAACTGCTTCCTGTTTGGACAGGAAATGTGGGGGTGGGACATATGGGACCACTTGAAAGTGTGAACCAATGAGATGTCTGTTTTGGTAGAAAGGGGTGTGGCCTGACTGGTGGGCAGGGCTTCCTTGCTCTCTCTATTGGTCTAATGAGACTGCAGCTGAATTGCGGTGTTTCTAATATTTTGTCCACATTTAAACTGTTAAAATGATGCTGCGACCTCTAACATGGCGGCAGAGAGGACCATGCTACAGGTCCAGGTGAGTGTAAGCCCCGCCCACAGCTGTAGCCCCACTCTTTTCATTAGACAACAGTCAAGTGTGAAAGGTTCTGATTTAAAACAGTAACATTTAATAAATGTGAACGTGAAGGAAATAAAAACATGGCGGCTCAGTTCGACTTCTCTTTATTATCATGTTATTCATGAACAGTTTGACAGTGAAGTTACTCTTGAAGACATCAGGTGTGAAGGCCACATTTAAACAGAGAGACAGGAGTCTGCTGGACCAATCAGAACATGGTGATGATGTCAGTCACCCTTTAACCCCGCCTCTATGGAACAGGTGTAATCACCTCCACGAGGACACGCTGTGGACGGACGAGCTGATTAAGCAGCTGATTTAAAATGTCTTCACAGCAGAACAAACGCTGAACTCAAGAAACGTTAACACGTTCACCTGCTGACCGCTGACACCGATCACACCTGATCAATCACGTGTCACCTGCTGAACATGAAGACCGTCTGATGAGTCGTCGTCATCGTGTCTCATCACACAAACTTACAGTTTAACATAATAAACAAACTAAATGTAAATATTTCAGCTCCAGCTGTTAGTCTGTCCTCTGTGACCTGGATCTGGATCTGGATCTGGATCTGGTTCTTCAGAGCAGAGACACATTCAGCCACTGCAGGAAAACCACAACAGATCACGTTAAATCACGTCTCATCTGAAGTCCACGTAGATCAATGGATCAGGGTTCCTGAGAGCTCAACCTGAAACGGTCTCTGTTCTAACCCGGTTTGGTCTCCATGGTAACTCATGCTGCACAGCTGACCTGCCCCTGAGGAGGTTCAGGTTTAAATGGGCTCTAAAAACCTCCGTCCTGTCACTGATCGTTTCTACCTGCAGACCTGCTGACGTCCGTCGGTGACGTCCTGAACACTTTCAGTCTGACTGATCTTCAACAGAACCACGAAGGCACAGAAACCAGAGACCACTTTGGATTCTGGTCTATGTTGGGTCTGTTTAAGATGCTGGTAACCAAACTGAATTCAAAATGACAACCGAACACCTGAACCGTTTCCTGTCATCAGAGAGACTGACGGTGAAGCTTCGTACCTCCAGAAATCCGAGCTCGATGGTTCCTGTGCTGTCTTTGTCCAACGTGTTGAACATGTCTGTGGAGAGGAAACACCTTCATCACAACCACATCACATCATCATCGTCTTCACCTTCACCTTCATCACAACCACATCACCATCATCAAACCAGAGTCAGATTCTTTGTGGGTGCCAACAAAGCCAGTTCTGACACTGATTCTGATTCTGAAGATGTGGTGAACAGTGAGGTCTGTGAGGACTCTGGGGACTGTGAGGACTCTGGGGTCTGTGAGGACTCTGGGGACTGTGAGGACTCTGGGGTCTGTGAGGACTCACTGAACATGGTCTCCAGACGAACCAAACAGCCCACAAAGTTGTCAAAGTCGATGGTGAGATCTGGTTCACTGTAACGAGCCACCAGGACCTGATGGAGTGGGTTGTTCAGACTGAAACCTGAAACACACAGAGACCCAGTTTTTACTGAGGACCAGCAGCAGAGAGCAGAGGTCAGAGGTCAAAGGTCAGAGTTCAGTTACTTGCTCCAAAGTAAATTTATAGTTTTAGAGCTGAAACGTACCTGAAGACCAAGAAAACTACCTGAAGCTAATTATGGGGCTGAAGAAGACACTGATTCATTCTGAACTGCACAACTCATTTTTACTACACTTTAGGGTTACAGTACTACAATGGTATTACTACAGGACACTTCAATACTTATACTAACAATAAATACCACTGCACATACTGAACGTGTATGAAATAAATTCAGTGAATTGAACATTAAACTTGAAACAACAGAAAACAAGAAAAAAGTTTAAAAACCTAAAAATCTGAACAATATAAAAAGAGAGTGTGTGTGTGTGTGTGTGTGTGTGTGTGTGTGTGTGTGTGTGTGTGTGTGTGTGTGTGTGTTACCAGCTTTCTCCACAGCCATCCTCATCTCTGTGGAGCTCATCGTCCCTGAATTATCCGCGTCCTTCTCACGGTAAATATTCTGTCACACAGCAGAAACGACCACGGGTCACATGACAACACGCAGCGGTCGTTCATGAATCAAACGGCGTCCGTCAGAGATGAAGTTCTGGGCACTCACCAGGTAGTTCTCGATTTTGGTCCACAGCACCTTGAACTCCACCAGCCCCAGTTTGCCGCTGCCGTCTTTCTGCGGGGGAAGTTCAGGACATCTGCCGCTCACACAGCTTCACGCACTCACCCTCCGACCCTCAGACTGAGAGTCTTTTACCCAGCAGCCTTCACTGTGCTACGCTCTCACCTGCTCTGACTCATTTTTCTATGAACACACTGACATCGTTCAGACCAACACTAGAAGACAGGACTCTTGTACGTCCTCTGATCTCAGACTGCGTGCTCAGGTGTGTCCTGTGGTGGAAGGATACGTCCAGCAGGTTGACCATGTTGCGACACGTTGTGGTGCTGAAGCCGTTGGTCTGGATGTCAGACCCTGTCGGAGACAAACAGTCAGTACAGAGCTCACAGGTGAGCTCACAGGTGAGCCTCAGGTCAGCGTCTGAAGGTCGTGTGATTCTTACGTTTGGTCACCACTTTGTTGAGGATCTTCTTCAGCTCGAAGGCGGAGATCTCACAGTCCTGCAGCACAGACGGACTCAGTTTGACATCAGACGTATGACGGTAAAATAAACGTGTTATCGTCAGCAGCAGCTCACCCCTCCTGCCAGCTGCCCGAACAGAGCTCTGAACCGATCGTCCACGTCGTCCTCGTCCATCTCCATCTGAAACAGGAAGTCAGCACTCCACACGTTTACTGTCAGACACGTCATGATGTCACAGCGGTTACAGTGTCACAGCAGTCATGTCACATGATTTTTTCATACCAAAATGATTCTGAGCTTCAAAATAACGTTGTTGTTTTTTTTAAATATAACTTTAAAAATCATTTTGAACAACTTAATCCAACGTATCAAACTGATTAAGATGCTCACACCAGGAAGTGTCATCGTGAAATATTTGTTTCTTCAGGCTCAATGATGATGTGAAGACTCACAGATTAGCTGGACAGCTAACATGCTAGCTGGATGGGTACATGCTGACTCTTTATGGTTCTGTTTATTCGCCTGATATTTTGTCCATAAAAAAGTTACTGAGGAGAGAAAATGAAGCTTGTTGAGCTCTTGAACAGTCAGTTAGCGGAATGGTTAGCTCGCTGGCTAAAGGCACAGTACTCTCTATTAAAAGCTGTATTAGCAGTTAATACTTCAATAAAAGTGGATGCTGGCAGAAAGCTAACAAGCTACGATAGCTCCTGTCAGGGCGGTTTATTATTGGTCAACGGAGTGAATCCACCTGTCAAAGTCGACCAAAGCTGAACCCAAAATGTTGCCTCACAGTGAATCTGCTGAAATGTTGGCGTTTAAATGCTGCTGTGACCAGAATGAAGGACAAACAGAAGACTAGAGGTGAACTCAGGCTAAACTTAAAGACATAAAGATGCCTTCATGTCACACTCGGTCCGTTCAGGCCAAACAACATGTTCACCAATCAGATCTCGTCGTCTCACCTCCTCCACTCTGGACTCGATGGGGTCGTCCAGCTCTCTGCAGGAACAAACACAGTCAGCTGCAGCTGTGACCAGACGCTCATTGATTACGTAATGATTCACGTTCATCATTAAAACACAGCATCCAGTTTGTAAAATCTAAACATGCAGACAGACAGAAGACCGTTCTGATTAAACTCTCACATATATTAAAGTCATGACTGAGCTTCTTCGCGTCGGTCCACCGGATCTGGACCCTCCAACTTTGAATGAAACTCACTGAAAGTTGGCCTGTTTCTCAGTGAAGACTCGGACGCAGAAGTCTCCGTTCTTTTGTGGCTCGAAGGTGGACGGGATGATCAGATACTCTCCGGGCGGCAGACAGAAGCGGCTGCAGACTTCTCGCAGGTTGATGAAGGTTTCCGAGCGAGCGGCGGAGGCGTGACGCAGAAAGAAGTTCCGGTTCAGGTGGATGTTCCTTTGACCGCAGAACTGACACGAGAGGTGAAATCACACTGAATGCGTCACAGCTTAAGAAATGAAATGTTGAGCAGCAAACACTGAGCGGGTCAACGTGATCGTCTTTGTACCTCATCAGGAACCTGAAACACAAGAAAGAAGGTTCAAAGGTTCAGAGCAGTGTAACAGAGAGGTTCAACTAAATCTAAGTAAATCCAGAGTGTTGAGTTGGCTGTCTCCCTCAGTCGCCCTGCGGAGCTCAAACTAATCTAAAAACCACTGTAGTTCTTCAGAAACTGTGTCCCAGATGGGGCCTCGTTCATTTGACTCAAAGCAGTAAGTGAACGCATCACGCTATGAGACATCTGTTTGTCTTGCCTGCTGGAAAAAACCTATACAACTGCTCTCAGATCAGAGTTTCTGAAAGCACTACCCAAGTCAGCCTCCTTGGACAGCAGCAGCATCCTGCTTCTGAGTCTGATGAAGAGGTGAAGACACGTCTCAGGACAGACAAACTGAGGTTTTGTCTGAGGACAGACAAACTGTTTGTCTGAGGACAGACAAACTGTCTGTCCTCAGACAGGTTTGACACCGACTCTTTGGGGTCTCAAGAATTTGTCTCAGAGGAAAATCTTGTCAGATGGACCCTTAAAGATCATTCTCACCTCATAGATGGCGAATCCCACTGTGTGCATGTCCTCTCCCATCTTCCTCATGCGTCTGCGGTTTTTCTGGATCAGACCAACCACCAGGCTGCAGCCGGTCTCTTCATCGTCCGGGTCATCATCCTCCTCATCCAGCTTGATCACAAACTGAGGGTTGGTCCAAAACGAGTCTGTGGTTTGAAAACAATCGGCCAGAATCTTTACGAGAGTTGAAAAAGACTCAGAGGTGGTGCGACGGCCGCCTTCTGCTGATTGGCTGAGAAAAACCTGTGCTGACAGTACGTGTGGTCTGTCATGCGGGACATTGCAGAATCTCTAAAACAAAGTGTTGGACCTGCTCTTTGTCGGACAGGATCACTCACTGGGATAGTTCCTGCAGCCTCCGGCGGTGGATCCTCTCCTCCAGCTGCCGTCGAACTTGGACAGAGCCCACTTAGAGATGGCGTCGTCGCTCAGGGCATCGGGCGTCAGGTTACAGATCTCCAGCCGAGAGTAATGTTGCAGGAAGTCAGAGAAAGACATCCTAGAAGACAGAGCAGAGGGATTCACTTCACACATCGGGCCTGATGATGAAGCTCAGGTACTTTGGAGATGAAGAGGTCAAGTTTTACCAGAACTCTCCGTCCTCTGAGCGATGACTCAGGCGCTCTCTGTCCTCGTCGCTGATGCGACGCCACTCCATCGAGCTGTCAGAAACAAGAATCAGACGACACACCTTTTAGAACTGGGACAGATGTGTCATGTGACACAATGGCCCCTCAGGTGAATCCATTTAGCCCCAGAGGTTTTCAGCACGGGGCCGGGATGTGTCCGTGTTCAGGAGAACCGTGACATGTTCAGAGTCTCGTTGTCTCACTAAGTTCTGTAACTACAGTTCCCATACTGCTTTGCAAGATGCAAACATGAAGGTAACAGTGCTTCAACTTGAGCCCCTTTTGCTATTTGCATTTTATCTGAAAATGTCCATGAAACGTCTGCTGAATCAGCTCTTAGCAGTGCGACGACACTCTGCACTGACTTCTGTGAATCTGCTGCTTTAACCTGCAGACGAGGATGAGGATGAAGAGCAACGCAGAGTTTTGTCTGCTGAACAGCTGGTAGCTTAGTTAGCGTGCTAAAGTGTCATCATTTCCATTGAAGCAAATGTGGCGTTCGTGTACCATAAGCCTTCAGTGTGCGTGCGAGCCGACGAACTACAGCTGCTGACTTCCTGTTGCTTTTACGACACCTGCGTACACCTGTCCCTGTCACCTCACGTCTCTCCATGACACCCCCTCAACAGTCTGAAGACCTGGACAGAAGGACGGCGTGTTGAACCTCAGACGGGATGTGACCACACAGTCACCACCAGGTGGCAGCAGTCACTCAGCCTGCGGCCTGTCGGTCGTCTCTGGTCTCTGTGAGCTTCAACGCGCTCAGACTCCACCTTCCTCAGGACGACCACAGGGACGGGCTGGGTGACGAAACAAGCTGACAAGAGCTCCAGGTCTTAACATGATACCTGTTCAGGTAACTCCAAACAGGAGTCATCACTAGCACGACGCTGCATATACTATATTCATGTAGTACTCTTGCCCTTATGGTACCATTAAAGTACTCAACTGAATATTACAACCCTGATTCGAGAAAAGTCTGAACTCCGTAAAACGTCAATAAACCAGAATCAGTCATCGA
>NC_135077.1:315000-317500 GCF_051107435.1 Chaetodon auriga
TTGTGCTGCAGATGGATCCTGATCTCAGATCAGATCCGAGTCATTCTGCAGGTGAGACGTAGGTGAGACTCGCTGATGTGTTTCTCTGTCTGTGGGTCAGGTTCTTCTGCCAGGTCCGAGCTTAACGAGATTAACGAGCCTCTCGAGCTAAATTATTGCTGAAGGTCATTTATGCCTGCAGACACGACTCAGGGCAGAACGGCAGCAGAGGTCAGCCGTGATGTCAGCCTGTGCTGCGCTCAGGTGAGTGTTCGTTCCTTCTTCTCCTCTCAGTCACACCGACCTGTTTGTACTTGTGCAAATAAAGTTATTGAATTCGAGGATTCAGTTACTGGAACCAGTTCTTCCAGTCTGACTGGCTGCGCTCACAATGACTGGCTTTTCCTATGCTGACGTGTGTGTGGAATAAAGACTGTTCTGGTTTCCATGGAGCTTCTCGTCCAGTTAGAGATTATAGATTATTGATTATAGATTATAGATCACAATCACACGTTTTATTTCTATGTTTCAGACCTAGTTTGTGTTGACCATGTGCACACACGCACATACACATGCGCGCACACGCACATACCTGCACCACTGACCTCCAGGTGGCGCTACACACCAACAAACGCAGCAGCAGAGACAGTGAAGCACACTGGATTTAACGTGTTTTAAATGATTTAAGAGGATTTCTGAGGACAGAGACAACACATTAGTTGGAGCTCTGACTTGTTCAGCGAGTAAACAGAAAAAGTGTTTTTGGAAATGTTCTTCATGGGATGAGAAAGTTCTTCTACTTCAACTAAACAATCAGCAAATCGATGAGGAAAGAAAAGCTTCATGTGCCGTCAGCTGAAAATGTTCCAGTTCTACTTCATTATGAAGAGCTGATGTTCTGGAGTTACGAGGTTTTCACTGGACAGTGATGACAATGTGATGAACATGTGATGAACATGTGACGGCAGTTAACACGTACAACTGATAACGATGATCGTGTTTGTTTGGAGCTTTCAGGCTGCCGTGGTTTTCAGCAGGTAGAAGAACAAAGCGGCACATCGTCTGCATAGAGGAACATCTGAACACCTGCTTCAGGTGCAGCAGCGTTCAGCCTTCGTCTCGCTGACGATGTGCCGCTGTGGCGGCTTTGTTCTCACCCAGAGCTCCCTGACAGATGTCGGTCCTGGAGGCTCCAGAGACGATGAACTCAGGGTCAGAGGTCAACTCCTGTGCAGAAAACAAAGCACACATCAGCTGACGGACTGAACCGGCTGCAGGTCACACCTGTTCATGCCATCTGAATGCTCTGTGATTGGTCCATGAACTCGGTGTGAATGGGGTTAGAATTTGGGTCCAAGAAAAGCTTCTTTTATATCATGCTGTTAAAAACACAACAAGAAACAACAACAACAACAACAACAACAAGAGCGCAGATCAACAAAATGCAGGTTTGGAAGCTGCTTGAATGATGAAGATGTTTGAAGCAACATTCACAGATTTACAATAAAAATTGTCTTCAGAGCAGGAAGAGCAGGAAACGCAGCATTATTCCAAGATGGCCGCCTCCACGTGGTTAAACTGGTTCCATTCCAGATAAACATCCTGAACTCTTTTGTTGTGTTAAAGAGAGAAATCAAAGACTTCCTGCTTCCAGTCAGCTCAGCTGATCTCAGGACTGAGAGAACAACAGGACACCTCCCTCAGCCTGTGATTGGTCAGCTGTTCGGGTTTAAACCTGTGGACACTAAGAACGTCTTCAGAGCGTCCACAGACTGAACAAGTCATCCACGTCCCTGAAGGAACCCCCTGGCAGGTTTGAAGCAGACTGAGACGTCG
Organism: Chaetodon auriga; assembly: GCF_051107435.1. Lineage (NCBI taxonomy): Eukaryota > Metazoa > Chordata > Actinopteri > Chaetodontiformes > Chaetodontidae > Chaetodon > Chaetodon auriga. The sequence continues at coordinate 316,816 of NC_135077.1, forward strand.
CAGCTTTTCGAGGTCTGAAGAGGATCGGGGGACTGAAGAGGATCGGGGGACTGAAGAGGATGGGAGGACTGAAGAGGATCGGGGGACTGAAGAGAGTCGGGGGACTGAAGAGAGTCAGAGGACTGAAGAGGATCGGGGGACTGAAGAGGATCGAGGGACTGAAGAGAGTCAGAGGACTGAAGAGGATCGGGGGACTGAAGAGGATCGGGGGACTGAAGAGGATCGAGGGACTGAAGAGAGTCAGAGGACTGAAGAGGATCGGGGGACTGAAGAGAATGGGAGGACTGAAGAGGATCGGGGGACTGAATAGAGTCGGAGGACTGAAGAGGATCGGGGGACTGAAGAGGATGGGAGGACTGTAGAGGATCGGGGGACTGAAGAGAGTCAGAGGACTGAAGAGGATCAGGGGACTGAAGAGAATCGGGGGACTGAAGAGGATGGGAGGACTGAAGAGGATCGGGGGACTGAAGAGGATCAGGGGACTGAAGAGGATGGGAGGACTGTAGAGGATCGGGGGACTGAAGAGAGTCAGAGGACTGAAGAGGATCAGGGGACTGAAGAGGATCGGGGGACTGAAGAGGATCGGGGGACTGAAGAGAGTCAGAGGACTGAAGAGGATCGGGGGACTGAAGAGGATGGGAGGACTGTAGAGGATCGGGGGACTGAAGAGAGTCAGAGGACTGAA
>NC_135077.1:330000-372500 GCF_051107435.1 Chaetodon auriga
GCTGTGGGCCGGTTTCTCCGTGAACACCCTCAGGATGAAGCGTCCTCTGCGGTGCGGTTCGAAGGTGGAGGGGATGATGGCGTACTCCCCGGGCGGCAGTTTGAAGCGGTCGCACACCTCCCTCATGTTGATGAAGTTCTGACTGCGAGCCACAGCCATCCCCCTCAGCAGGACCTCCGGGCCCAGCCGGACGTTACCGCGACCTTTATGCTGACCACAGAAGAAGAAAAGGGTCAGAGCTCGAAGTCCTGAAGGTCAGAGGGACAGACTGGATGTTGGTCTCACTTTCATCCTGCTGCCCGAAAGAACAAAACGTCTACAAACTGAAGCAAAACTGTCCTGAAAGCCGAAGAAGCAGATCCTGTTTGTCCTCGACGGACTGGAGACGACTTTGACTTCAAACTTTTCTGTTTGACACTGAGGTTTTTGAAGCTGCTGATGGATCTGAACTCACCTCATCAGGAACCTGGAAGAAAAACACCAAAACAGAAAAGATCAGAAACACAGAAAGAACTTCATCAAAGTCCGACGTGTCCGAACGTCTTATTTCAGTCACCTGAAAGGTTTGACGAGGCAACGAGGCCAATTCACAATCAATACACAATCAATACAGTCAATACACAATCAATACAGTCAATACATAATCAATACAGAGTCAATACACAATCAATACAGTCAATACACAATCAATACATAATCAATACAGAGTCAATTCACAATCAATACATAATCAATACAGAGTCAATACACAATCAATACAGTCAATACACAATCAATACAGTCAATACACAATCAATACATAATCAATACAGAGTCAATACACAATCAATACAGTCAATACACAATCAATACATAATCAATACAGAGTCAATTCACAATCAATACATAATCAGTACAGAGTCAATACACAATCAATACAGTCAATACATAATCAATACAGAGTCAATACACAATCAATACAGTCAATACACAATCAATACATAATCAATACAGAGTCAATTCACAATCAATACATAATCAATAAAGAGTCAATCCACAATCAATACAGTCAATACACAATCAATACATAATCAATACAGTCAATTCACAATCAATACATAATCAATACAGAGTCAATACACAATCAATACTGTCAATACACAATCAATACATGGTCAATACACAGCCTTACTACATGAAGCTTAGAATACTGCAGTACTTTCACTTATTTTTAAGGCAGTACTTCTTGCACTGGAGCATTTTTACTTTGCTGTATTGTTACTTTTAGTACTTCCACCATCCCTGGAGTATTTGTGTGTATTTGTACCTTGTAGACGGCGAATCCAACGGTGTCGAGGTCTCGTCCGAAGCGTCTCTCCCTGCGAACGTCTTTCTGCATCAGACCAATCAGGACGGAGCAGCCGTCCTCGCCGTCGTGAGGATCGTCGTCCACGTTCTCGAGCCGGATGAGGAACTGAGGGTTGGAGCAGAACGTGGCTGCGGAGAGAACAGAGGACGTCAGTTTACACTGTTCCACTCTTCCACAGCCAATAAGTGACAAAAGCAGCCGGGATGTGAGGTCCTCCAGCAGCCAATGAGATCGCCTGCTGCTGATGTTCAGCCACGCTGAGTCTGAGTAACGTTGTCTGATGGTTCACAGGAAGCGTCAATGAAACAGCTGAGACAAACTACGAAGACACGCAGCACCACGTTTAGAAAAGCTAAGCTAACGTCACTTTAATGCCAATGCTAACGCTAACATCACATGAACCCACACAGAGTTTCAGTGAGTCAGCTGCTAATGCTAATGCTAATGCTGTCAAGGACACAGAGTTCAGAGTTTACAATGAGGGCTGGGTCTACGGTGGAGAGTCGGTCTGCCGTCACTGCACAGTCACATGGTCACAGCTGTAACCATGGAAACTGTTCACATCAAAGATGGCGGCAGCTGGAGCCTCCAGATGTTAAGAAGATGTAAATAAAGAAAAGATAATGAAGACCAGCTCGCTGATCTGGATCTGTACCTGGGTAGTTCCTGCAGCCTCCGGCGGTGGAGCCGACCCTCCACGCGCCTTCGAACTCGCTGTAGTTCCAGCGGCCGACGTCGACGCTGCTCAGCGCGTCAGGTGTCAGGTTACAGATGTCGAGGCGGGAAAACTGACGCAGGAAATCAGGGTAGGACATCCTGCAGCCCGCAGACAGAAGAGACGAAGAAGAAGAAGATCAGAACTGTGGACAGAGCTGAAGCCTAACCCTGAAATACCCAAACCTTACACATGCAGAATGAAAAGTGAAGAAAAATGAACAAACGCACGCTGATGAACACGAGCTAACGAGCTAAAATACGAAATAAGAAATATTACAAATATTACACATTACTACATTATGTGGTGTTTTAGAATGAGAGTAGTTTCACTGACGACAATTAAAACCAACAAATATCAGTTAAATTTAGGATGAACTGTCAACAGATTTATTAACTGTGCCAGTTACTGATCCGAGTCGACCCACCAGAACTCTCCGTCATCAGCCGAGTGATCCAGCTTCTTCTTCTCCTCCGGCTCGACTCCGTTCCACTCCTTCGAACTGACAAACAGTCAAACAAATAAAAACATCAGACGCTCCCTGAACGCCTCCTTCAGAGGGAAAAATCAAACTGCTGTTCACCGTAAGCGTTGGCGGTCTTTGGAGGAGTTGTGGATGTTTAGGGATGACTGAAGCTCTTTGATCATAAAGACAGATGTAATAACCCTGATCCATGACTTGTTGGATGAGCCGTCCATCAGATGCTTCATGGTCGATGGACGTGGATTCATTTCAGTCAGAATTTTAAAATCAATCCCGCAGCCGCAGTTTTTAGTATTCTTACTTCTAAATGTGAACGATTGTTTTAAAATTCAGTCAGCGGACTTTACTTCTGAAAACTGATTGGATGAGTGACGAGCATACACACAGACAGATGCACAGATCAATGTGAGGACCTGGACTCACTCATCACTCCAGGCCCCGGTCCACTCCACATGACCCCACGGGTTCCTGATCCTCAGCAGCTCCACAGGAGAACCAAAGTGAAGAACCTGCAGGACGAAACCTGCAGCTGTAAACATCCAGTTTGATAATTCAATGAGGAACGAGTCCACCTGCCCCCCTGCTGGTCCAGACCAGGAGGGCACGAGTCCACCTGCCCCCCTGCTGGTCCAGACCAGGAGGGCACGAGTCCACCTGCCCCCTGCTGGTCTGTTGGTACTGATGTTTGGTTGCACCATGGAGACGTACGTTTCATCTTAACTACTCTGGAGAAAAGTCCAAACGATGTTTTCACTTCTTGTGTCCAGTGAAAAGTATTCGGAATTATTCTTAATGCGACATAATTCATGTTACGACACCGAGGCCAAGTTTTATTTTATTCCTGTGGTGAGGCTGAAAGTCCTCCACAGGTACAATAAGACAAACTGGACTTGTTTTGGAGCTTCCAGTCATTTCCCAGAATGCCTCACCTGCTGTGCTGCCGTGATGGAGTAGGCGTGACCTTTAACCAGCTTCTGACCAGTGATCGCCTCCGTCTCACGTGAACTGGAACTCTGAGAAGGATGAAAATATGTAAATATTGAATGAGTTTTTTCTTCTTCTTTGATATCGTAAACATTTAGCTAATCAGCTACATGAGCTAATAGTTGTTCTTATTTGCTCTATGTTGTGTTCAGGGCGTGCAGGCTACGTCAGACTTCTTCAGTTTTTAACGTGTCCGTGTCGAGCGTCTGCTTTACGTCGATGGAGCAGCCGAGCAGCGAGCCGAGCTTCAGGGCCTTCCTCACGATGTTAAACAGGAAGGGTGGAGCCTTCTTCAGGTCGTAGCTCTCTGAGATTCCTCCGGTGAAATCCTCAAAACCCTCAATAGTCAAACCTCCAGTCAGAGCCTCGTACGAGCTGCTCACCCTGCAGGAAGGAGGAGGAGGAGGAGGAGGAGGAGGAGGAGGAGGAGGAGGCGCAGCTGATTTATGGATGAACACCTCAATCTGCTCAATTATTACATTCATAGAAACAAGTCTCTTATTTAACTAAACCCTCAAATATCTGCCGTCAACTACAGAAAAGAGCCCATTTCATGAAGACGTGGAAGTGTGTCAGCTTCAGCTGAAACCAGTTTGAAACCACTTCCATGTCTTCACGTGGATTTGTGTGAGAGTGAAACGTGAGTACGAGCACGTGAGCTGGAAGCTGCCGCAGTGCCGGTCGACCCACGAACACCGAGCAAAGGGAAGACGTCACACGCTGTCTTTTTAAGTGCAACCACAAATGATGGAAGTTCAATGGGAACTGAAGTGTGAGAGCTGAAAGAGTTGACTGAGGGGTAAACAGGAAGTGAGCTCACTGAAAACAGCTGAAATGTCAGAGAGAGTGAAGAGAGTGAAGCGACAGTTTGATCGGAAAACCATGTGGAAAGGAAGCTGAAGTGTAAACAGTGTGTGTACTGTGTGTACTGTGTGTGTGTACTGTGTGTACTGTGTGTACTGTGTGTGTGTACTGTGTGTACTGTGTGTACTGTGTGTGTACAGTGTGTGTGCTGTGTGTGTACTGTGTGTGTACTGTGTGTGTACTGTGTGTGTGTACTGTGTGTGTACTGTGTGTGTACTGTGTGTGTGTACTGTGTGTACTGTGTGTACTGTGTGTGTACAGTGTGTGTGCTGTGTGTGTACTGTGTGTGTACTGTGTGTGTGTACTGTGTGTGTACTGTGTGTGTACTGTGTGTGTGTACTGTGTGTGTACTGTGTGTACTGTGTGTGTACAGTGTGTGTGCTGTGTGTGTACTGTGTGTGTGTACTGTGTGTACTGTGTGTGTGTACTGTGTGTGTACTGTGTGTGTACTGTGTGTGTGTACTGTGTGTATTGTGTGTGTACTGTGTGTACAGTGTGTGTACTGTGTGTACTGTGTGTGTACTGTGTGTACTGTGTGTGTACTGTGTGTGTGTACTGTGTGTACTGTGTGTGTACTGTGTGTACAGTGTGTGTACTGTGTGTGTACTGTGTGTACTGTGTGTACTGTGTGTGTGTACTGTGTGTACTGTGTGTGTGCTGTGTGTGTGTACTGTGTGTACTGTGTGTGTGTACTGTGTGTGTACTGTGTGTACTGTGTGTGTACAGTGTGTGTACTGTGTGTGTACTGTGTGTGTGTACTGTGTGTACTGTGTGTGTGTACTGTGTGTGTACTGTGTGTACTGTGTGTACTGTGTGTGTGTACTGTGTGTACTGTGTGTGTACTGTGTGTGTACTGTGTGTACTGTGTGTACTGTGTGTGTGTACTGTGTGTACTGTGTGTACTGTGTGTGTACAGTGTGTGTGCTGTGTGTGTGTACTGTGTGTACTGTGTGTGTGTACTGTGTGTGTACTGTGTGTACTGTGTGTGTACTGTGTGTACTGTGTGTGTACAGTGTGTGTGCTGTGTGTGTACTGTGTCTGTACAGTGTGTGTGCTGTGTGTGTACTGTGTGTGTACTGTGTGTGTGTACTGTGTGTACTGTGTGTGTACAGTGTGTGTGCTGTGTGTGTACTGTGTGTGTACTGTGTGTGTACTGTGTGTACAGTGTGTGTACTGTGTGTGTACTGTGTGTACAGTGTGTGTACTGTGTGTGTGCTGTGTGTGTGTACTGTGTGTACTGTGTGTGTGTACTGTGTGTGTACTGTGTGTGTATTGTGTGTACAGTGTGTGTACTGTGTGTGTACTGTGTGTACAGTGTGTACTCTGTGTGTACTGTGTGTGTACTGTGTGTGTACTGTGTGTACAGTGTGTACTCTGTGTGTACTGTGTGTGTACTGTGTGTACAGTGTGTACTCTGTGTGTACAGTGTGTGTACTGTGTGTGTACAGTGTGTACAGTGTGTGTGTACTGTGTGTGTACTGTGTGTACTGTGTGTGTACTGTGTGTGTAGTGTGTACTCTGTGTACAGTGTGTACTCTGTGTGTACTGTGTGTGTACCGTGTGTACTCTGTGTACTGTGTGTGTACAGTGTGTACTCTGTGTGTACCGTGTGTACTCTGTGTACAGTGTGTACTCTGTGTGTACTCTGTGTGTACAGTGTGTACTCTGTGTGTACTGTGTGTGTACCGTGTGTACTCTGTGTACTGTGTGTGTACAGTGTGTACTCTGTGTGTACCGTGTGTACTCTGTGTACAGTGTGTACTCTGTGTGTACTCTGTGTGTACAGTGTGTACTCTGTGTGTACTGTGTGTGTACCGTGTGTACTCTGTGTACTGTGTGTGTACAGTGTGTACTCTGTGTGTACTGTGTGTACTCTGTGTACTGTGTGTGTACAGTGTGTGTGCTGTGTGTGTACTGTGTGTGTACTGTGTGTACTGTGTGTGTACTGTGTGTACAGTGTGTGTACTGTGTGTGTACTGTGTGTACAGTGTGTACAGTGTGTGTGTACTGTGTGTGTACTGTGTGTACTGTGTGTACTGTGTGTGTGTACTGTGTGTGTACTGTGTGTGTAGTGTGTACTCTGTGTACAGTGTGTACTCTGTGTGTACTGTGTGTGTACCGTGTGTACTCTGTGTACTGTGTGTGTACAGTGTGTACTCTGTGTGTACCGTGTGTACTCTGTGTACAGTGTGTACTCTGTGTGTACAGTGTGTACTCTGTGTGTACTGTGTGTACTGTGTGTGTACCGTGTGTACTCTGTGTACTGTGTGTGTACAGTGTGTACTCTGTGTGTACCGTGTGTACTCTGTGTACTGTGTGTGTACAGTGTGTACTCTGTGTGTACAGTGTGTACTCTGTGTGTACTGTGTGTACTGTGTGTGTACCGTGTGTACTCTGTGTACTGTGTGTGTACAGTGTGTACTCTGTGTGTACTGTGTGTACTCTGTGTACTGTGTGTGAGTGTCAGTACTGAGGTTATCAGTTAAAATCACTCCTGTTAAATTGGCCTAAAATGCCGTCCAAGACATAAAGACCCAAAGTAAACTAAAAGCTGCTCTCCAACCATTGAGAGTACAAATTCATGCCAGCAGACGACTTAATCTGATCTTTATCTTATCAGCTGTCAGGTCTTATCTCAGTCCGAGTACAATGAGAGTGATGACAGTACCTCAGAATATTTTCACTTGTTTTCTCTGATTGTACATGTGGGCATTCTCCAAAAAGGCCATTTACTGTATCTGGATGAACGTCTATATTTACCGTATATTTGGGAAGATATGTTTCGGCCATCTATACTCATATCCATATTTTGGGTATCTATACTTATATTTAGGCTAAATATCTTTATAACGAGGCCATTTATTAGCCTTAGCATAATATCCCGTCTTTTATTGTACTGATTGATTGATTTGGCTGTGAATTACGTTCTGATGCAGCAGATCCTTGTTCTAGAACTTTCATTTCACCTGCCCTTTCAACACGAACTCTCATTGGCTGTTGTCTGCTGTGGACATGACATGGAAGATCCTAAATGGTCAAGTGAGGTGTCAATCGAAAGAATGTTGCTGCTAAATTGAACTGATGAACATCTTTCTGTGGATTATGTGGATGACTGGATGGGACCATCTGGCCCTCTGTTTGGTACTATGACGCCTCAGTTTTCTAACCGTCTGTTGTTGGTGTTGGTTGTTTCTGCTGTTGTGTTTCCATGTTTAAACAGTTTGCATCAATCAAATCACAAGAATCTTCACTTCAACAATTTAACCTGAACGCAGCGTTTGTCGAAGGCAGACAAGCCCGCTTCATTAAGCTGCTGGTTACTGTGAGAGTGACTGAAGAAGTTAGAGTGACAGTTCAAAGGCAGCTGGAGGAAAAGAAGGAACACCCGTCAAAATAAAACTCACATTAACAACAACTGAACCCAAGAGAAACCTGACAAACTGAAAGCTCATACAGCTTCTTCAAAATAAAAGCTCAGCACTGAACAGACACTGGTGTCCATCACACACACACACACACACACACACACACACACACACACACACACACACACACACGCTCTGCAGAGTGTTTGAGGTGAGGCACATTAAATCAGAGCAGCAGGTGAGACAGTTTTACCTGTTTTCAGTGTGAAGAGCTGAGTCAGCGCCTCTGTTTGTTTTCCAGGCTGGTTGAAGCCGAGTGTTTACTGAGTAAACTGTCCTCCACCCTGCTGCTAATCACCTCCACACACACACACACACACACACACACACACACACACACACACACAAAAAAAAACCCATAACCACTACCTGCCTGTTCCTAACCCTTACCTACCCTAACCTTAGCTAACCCGTGACCCTATCCTCAGTCTGCACCCTAACACTTAATGATTCACATTAAGGGGACCTGCACTTTGTCCCCGTAAGGCAGGTGAGTCCCCACAACGGACTGTGTGAACAGATTTTTGTCCCCACAACGTGATAAATACCTGGTCCCACACACACACACAGACACACACACTCTGGGCTTCCTGCTGTTGGAGTTTAGAGGCTGACGGTTCTGAACTTAAACTTTAATTAATGTTTGATGTATTTTAGAAGATCATGATCAGTCATACAGTCGCCTGTGGGCTGTAGTCCCTCTGTCCTCCATGAGGACTGAGTGTCCTGTGAAATGGACGTTTCACTGTGAGACCATTTTTCATTTCATGCTCGTTGGAGTTAGCGGAGGGCTGAGCCGTAAGCTAGCTTGGCAAACAGAGCTCTGATGCTAAAGGGATCAGACGTCCAGGTGATGTCTTCAATGCGGGAGCTTCAGCTTCACAGCAGCTTTCACAGGAATGAACAGGACAACTAGAAAGGAGCTGAAAGGGGAGGTGAAGTGAAAGTGCAGAAAGGAGTGGAAGAGTCAGCTGACGTGTAAACAGGAAGTGTTCCGGCTGGAGGAAAGTGAAGTGTTAGACAGAAGCGTCTGAACTGCAGATAGCTGAAGTGACAGTTTACTGCGAACTGAAGCAGAAACATTAAAATCAGTTCTTTCAATTAAAAGTTGAACTGCGAATACTGGAAGTAGTTTCAAGTGTAAGTACATACAACGGTTTTAAACAGTAAGAGTAACCACTGAAAGTAAGTCAAGTGTCTGAAGTAAACGTAGTTAAAATGTCATCAAAGTGACGTCTGAGGGTGTTGAAATGGGAGACGAGAAATGCTTGTAAATAAATAACCTGCTCGAGCTTCGATGTAGAACGCTGCGGTTCGTCCATGAACCATGAATGAGGGTCTTACTTGGCGTAGGCTTTCTCCAGCAGGGCACTCCAGAACTCTCCTCCCTCTGCTGAGTGAACGAACAGCAGCTTCCCGTCTCTGGTGGGCAGCCGGTCGTCCACAACCACGTCCACCCACTCCCCATACTGCCACAGCTGCAGGTACAGACAAACATGACGTCACTTCCTGTGTAACATCCCTACTTGCAGTGAATTCCCTGATTTGGCTGGAAATGACCCACTGAAGCAGCAGATCCTTGATTTTGGAATTTCATTGGCTACGAAGCACGAGTCACTTTCAACACTGACTCTCATTGGCTGTTGACCGCCGCGGACATGACATGGAACATCCTAACTGGTAAAGTGAGGTGTCAAACGTCACCCACGCGTGCATGCGGACAGAAGTTGACACTCGGAGTCTTGGCTGTGCCGAAAGCCGTCGATGTGTCAGTGGAAGTGAACGAACTTCAAACGTCAGTTTGAGGAAAATCATTTAAAAAGGATTTGAAGTGAAAGTGCTGAATGCAAGTGAAGTCAGTGGAAGCCTGAACAGGAGGTGTGAGCACAAATCAAAGTTAACTACTCGAACTGAGTCAGTAACCATCTGAATCCTTCAGGGGACCAGGAACATGAATAAAGACACAGCTTCAGCTCATGATGTCACTTCCTGCGGCGGAGGGATACATCGTTTCCATCATGTGGTTGCTGAGAACAATAGAGAGTCCTCAGAGAGCTGCTGGTGTTTCCTCTGATGATGTTCTCTGCACTGCAAATACAGTAGAAACCCTTGAAAAGAACGCTCTGATACAAACACAGTGTTTTTCTACTCATGACAAGTTCATGTTTTGGAGATACATGGTTTCCACAGGACAGACACAAGGTGTAAGTTACTCATAACTACAGTGAAAGTTACGTCATGATATTTCTCTGAAGTCAACAAACCAAAACTACAACCACACACGATTTATCAGCTGTGTCACTTCATGTACTTCAAGTATCAGCAGTAAAAGTACACAAGTATTCTCCTAAAAGGTTTCCTGTGACTGACATCTGACTCCAGACACAACTACACAACAACTACACAACAACTACACAACTACTACACGACTACTACACAACTACTACACACAGTGTACTTCAGTACGTGTACTTTGCAGCAGTGACATGCAAAGTACAGGAGGAGTACTCCGACGACGGCCACGCGACTGAAAGGCCCTGAAGAAGAAGTTCAGCAGAGGGCCGCAGACATATGAATGAACCTTAGTGTCATTATCGATTGTTATTATTGATTGTTGTTGTTGATTATGACTGTTGTTATTGATTATTGATTGATGTGTGTCGTTTGAGACTTAAAGTGACCTGGAAGTGGAAGATGCCGGCGTACTGCGAGCTGAAGCTCTGTCCAGGAGGAACCACTCTGTTCAGGATCTGAGGGTCCAGAGTCAGAGAGGCGATGGCAGCCAGCAGCCAGCAGTCACCTGACAGACACACACCAGGTCACATGATCACACCTGTCAGAGCTCACACATCTGTGTGTGTGTGTGTGTGCGCGTGTGTGTGTGCACGCTCTCACCCAGCGCTCCCTGACAGATGTCTGTTCTCTTCGCTCCGTCAACAATGAACTGAGGATCAGAATACAGCTCCTGGTTGGACGAGACCGCAGGTGATTAATGATGTCATCGCTGTCTTCTTCATCATCACCATCAGTAAGAATGTTTGTTTGTTCAAGTTCTGTTTGTTTCAAGTTTGTCTCCAAAAACACAAATTCAGACTTCATCATCGTAACAGGAAGTCAAGAAAACAGAAGCGCTGAAAATGGAGAGAAATGTGGTGACGAAGAGCCCAAAGTGACGCCGCCGCCATGTTTGTTCAGTCATTAATTAATTCATTGATTAATTATTAACAATCAACGTTAATAATAACAATTATTAAAAAACAAACAAACATTCAAATCATTGAAAGGAAAAGCAGCAAATCAAACATCTGAGAAGCTGAAACCTGCAGAGGAATAAAAAGGAACCTGTCCAGATGTAACAGCGTTCAGAGTCATGTGGTTAATTATCAACACAAACTGAGTCAGACTCTTTTTAATAAAGGGGGGGGGGGGGGGCTGCACAGAGGCACCGGTGGATGAATACACCGCTGTTTGTCAAGAGATAGTTCCAACTCACGACTCCTCGGATGAGGTTTGTCTTTGTTAATCATTATAATCTCCACTTCCTGTTACTTCATAATCTCCACTTCCTGCTCTCCTACACAGCATTTACCTGCTCACTCTCTGCCCCGCCTACATTCTTTGATTGGCATTGTAGTCTCAGAAAGTGGATCCTGGATCCTTAAAAACCTCTAGGCCTAAGTCAATGAAAGAAACAGAAGTCTACTATTGACAACTGACTGATTGAAACGATGCATCAGATACTGAAGAATGAGCGGGATTACTTCAGATGTGGAGCATCCTGACTCAGATTAGGCTGAAACTCTCCCTGGAAGTGTCCGAATGCCAATGGATCGGCGGTTGAGGCTCCCAAACCAGCCTTCCCTAATGATGTTTCTTACTGACAGCACCTGAGAGCATCCACTCCAGCCAGGACTTGGTCTGATGTTGTCCGCCAAAAAGACAAATCCAGCAAGAAAATAAACAGGAGGGCACCAACAGCTGGACTCTCTGTGGGAAAAAGATCCTCCTCTGGCCCTTGTTGTAGAGAGCTGCAGAGTTCCTGGTCCAGTCCAGCTTGCTGCCCAGGTGGAAATCCAGGTATTCATGGTCCTGTACAATCTCCACCATCTCTCCCCTAAAGGAAGTTGTCCTGAAGTCCACCACCAGCTCCTTTGTTTTGTTGATGTTGAGCTGCAGGTAGTTCGGCTCACAACAGTCCACAAAACTGTTCACCACCTTATGCTACTCTGACACATCCTCCCCCCCAATGCATTCAACAGCTGCAGAGTCATCGGAGGACTTCTGCAGGCGGCAGGTCCCTGTGTCAGCAATGTACAGGGTGAAGGGAAAAGGGGACAGGACAGTCCCCCGTGCAGACCCAGTGCTGCTCACCACTGTGTCTGACACACAGTTCTGTAGTCGCGCATTGCTGGGGGGGTCCATGGCAGTCATCTTCTTCCCCAGCAGTGCAGACTGGATGGTGTTAAAGGCACCGGAAAAGTCAAAGAACAAAGTTCAGGTGGGTGTAGGCACGATGGAGCAGATTTATGATGGCGTCACCCACTGACATCCGGCTGGTAGGTGAATAAGAGGGGATCCATTGAGGGCTTGACCACTGACCAGAGAGAATCCAGGACCAGTTTTCAAAAGCCTTCATGATATGTGAGGCCAGTTGTACCAGCCTGTAGTCCTGGAGTCAGCCACCCTCTGGGACGGACCTTCTCTGGTACAGACTGCCAAACTGAACTGTTTTTGTATCTCTGAAGATGATCTTTATCCTCCCGAAACACAAATATGTCTTTTTATCACAAAATGACAGAAAGAGACAAGGCAGACGACGATCTGAACAACCTGAACTCAACAGAACTGTTGCTGCCCTACCTCTCCGACAGAGTCCTCACAGGGGCTTCATGACTGGTTCCCTGAGGGGCTCTTTGAGTTGATAATAATTATATTAGCTGCAGCCAGTTCAAGTTTTAGTTGAACTAAATATCTAACTAACTAAATACTTATAAATATCAACCGTCTTTTATTAATGAATTATTGTTTCTTTGCAGCCTCACAGCAAATACTGAGGCACACACATGCACACGCACACACACACACACACACACACACACAACAATCACTGATTGACTAAAAATCTAAATTTCAAACTATTTTCTGGTTTCTGCGGCGTCTCAGATCTTCAGGCGTTTTATCACAGTAAGCTGAAAGAACCTTTTTCACTGATGTTTTATAGACTAAAAGATGAAAAAGATGATTGACATAAATCAATCGTAATCACACACACTCAGTGTCTCAGCTCACCGTGGGTCGTTTCCACTCCACTCCGATTGTTCTGGAGGAGTACCGTCCCAGCTGGTTGTATCCCAGAGAGTCCCAGTCTGCAGGGAAGGTCGGGTCGCAGAACAGCGATCCGGTCTGCAGACACTCGCTCCTCAACTGCTCAAAGTCCTGCTGGTTGAAGGAGACGGCGTTGGCCCGACTGCCGATGCCCTCCTCCTCCCAGGCCTTCCTCCTGGCCAGCTCTGCTGCCGTGCTCGCCATCTCGAGAGAACCTGCTAAGAACCTGCTGAGAGCCTGATGAGAACCGGCTGAGGGTCAGTCGTGCTGGTGAAATCTGGTCCACAGTTGGTCTCCTGACAGTCTGGCTGAGGTGTGAAGTGTGAGCTTTCGCTGTGTGTGTGGATGAGTGTGTGCTTCTCAGGTAGAAAGGTGGTCAGGCAAAAGGGGGTGGAGCACTGGTCCAGGTGAGGGAGCAGTGTGTTATCAGTTGACATTATTCAGTCAACAGTCTTGTGAACAGTGTCGTGTTAATGCTCAGCACCAGCACCTGAAACACACCTGAACACAGACTGAACTCACACTGGCTCAGCTGCTTCAGAAACGTTTTCAGGGTCTCTGGTGTCACATGATCTACAGTTCAGCCCTGCGGACTCTGACATCTTAGCGGCTGACGAAGGCCTGGATTAAAAACCTCAGTCCACATCGACTCTGTCATCACTGACACCTTCATGCAGCTGGACTGAACTGGATCGACTGCGGAGCTGCAGAGACTCCTGAGACTTGACCTCCTTTGACTCAACAACTTGAGGTCAAATGAGAAAACCAGATGTTGGTCGCCCCTCTGTCTCCCCCTGCTGTCCATAAGATGCTCAAACTCTGAAGACTGTCCTCCTCCGCCCTGCTGAGCTTTCAGACGCTGCTCAGGGTCACAAAGCCCCACAACCTGGGATCAGTCCTCACAGGTGGGCAGTTCAGACCAGGTGCAGCATCAGGATGGGATCAGACCTCCATGTCAGGAGGAGACCAGTGGTACATCCCAAGTGGTCATGGTCCACCATCTTGCAGTCCGTCCCAAAGCTCCCAAAGAGAGGTCTAGATTCAGTGTGACAGACTACAAGAGTACACAACACAACCCCTCAGATCCTTTCCAAACCTCAACTCAACCTGAACCACGTCCAGGTCCAGATCCATGTCATGTAGTTGGTGGGCCCTGAAGCTGCTGTGAGTCCACAGAAGGACCAACTGCTCTGAGGAGCAAGAATCCTCGACAGCAGCCTTCACAGATGTCCTTCACCGGCCTGCACGCCGCCAGTCTGGATAGCAGTTATTGATTGGACACTGCAGCTGATCGGACTGATCTGATTCGTCACAACATCACTGCAGTTTCATCCCTGAGAGAAGAAAACAGACTAAACTCTTCATCATCACGTCAAAAGATCTGAACAGCCGAAGACCACAAACGACTGACGAGTCAGATTTTTCTTTTCATCGTCTCTTCCACTGCTAACAGCATGAAACACCTTTCACATCATTCTTCATCGTTTCAGTCAGTGAAGCTGATGAGCGTTTGAGATTTTTACATAATTTGAATTTTCAAACATTCAGTCAAACAAATGATTTCCAGCATTCAAACAATTCCATGATCATTTTCTGTCTTATGAAATCATGAATTCACATTCAGAATATCAGTGAATGCAAAATAAATGAAATGAAGGTTCTGCCAGTAGAACTGGTTTCTGTCTCTGAGCAGGTTCAGTAGACTGCAGGTGGTTCTTCAGGTGTTTGTTAAACAGGTAAGAGACTGAGAACTGCCGCTCTGATCACTGAGAGCCTTCAGTCCTGTGAACACAGTTCATGTGTGTGCAGAGACAAGGTCATCAGAGGCCTCTGCTGTGATCTGCTGTGATCAGTTGATCCAGTTGTGATTGGCTGATCCAGCTGTGATCGGCTGTGATCAGCGGTGATCAGTTGATCCAGCTGTGATTGGCTGTGATCGGCTGTGATCAGCTGTGATCAGCGGTGATCAGTTGATCCAGCTGTGATCGGCTGTGATCAGCTGTGATTGGCTGTGATCAGCTGATCCAGCTGTGATCGGCTGTGATCGGCTGTGATCAGCTGTGATCGGCTGTGATCGGCTGTGATCAGCTGATCCAGCTGTGATTGGCTGTGATCAGCGGTGATCAGTTGATCCAGCTGTGATCGGCTGTGATCGGCTGTGATCAGTTGATCCGGCTGTGATTGGCGGTGATTGGCGGTGATCAGCGGTGATCGGCTGATCCAGCTGTGATCGGCTGTGATCAGTTGGTCCAGCTGTGATCGGCTGTGATCAGAAACAGGACAGGCCGTCTCATTCCTGTCCTCTCATGTTTGCTGCATCCTTTCTCAAACGTTCTCTGTCTTTGGGTTTTGGAGGTTTTCTGCTCTTCAGACTTCAGAGGTTGAACATCGGAGTGACGGACGCTGCAGTGTGAGGCTGTGATTGGACGCCTCTTTGTCTTCAGGCTCAACAGGAGAAAATACTGATGTGAAAATGTGAAAGTGCTTCTGATGAGAGTCGATCCAGACCGGTCTTTTTGGATTCGCTCCATCGCTCTGTAATGTTTGTCAGAAAACAGGATTCTGCCTCGTCCCCCTTGTTGCTGATGTATTTCCTGCCTGAAACGCATCACAAGCTTTTCTCAGTTGAGCCCCGAAGCTGTAAAACTGCTTTAGTGGTGAAGAATGCGGGCAGGGCTGTCCACAGACTTTTGGCCGTTCATTTCATTCCGTTAGGACTTGTTCTGTGTTTGAGCTTCCTGCTTCAGAAAGGCCGCAGGAGGAGGAGGAGGTCTGGCTCCTCCTCTGCCGCTCGCTTTTCGGGGCGGAGGTCTGACTCTGAAAATCTGCTCTGAGAGAAAAGTTTGGCCACAACAAGCTGCAGAGTCTTCCTCACTTTTCTCCCTCTGGATCTTCATCATGTCCGGCGTGGCGTCCACTCTGGCCAAGAAGCGCGCCCTGGCTGCGGGCTTCGGCACCAACGCCAACGCTACGCGGTACCTGAACCAGGACTTCGCGGCTCTTAGGGCGCAGTGCCGCTCCGCCGGAAAACTCTTCTGCGACCCGACGTTCCCCGCCGCGCCCGAGGCTCTGGGCTTCAACGAGCTGGGCCGGAACTCCTACAAGGTCCGGGGAGTCACCTGGAAGAGGCCCACGGTAAGAACCCGGGCCTGGATCCAGATCTGGATCAGGGTTTACTTCAGGATGGGTGGGTGGGGTTGGAGGGGCGGGGCGGCTGTGTGTGTGTCGGACGGGGGGGGGGGGGGGGGGGGGGGGGGGGGGGGTGTAGTTTGCTGCTGGAGAAAAACAGGACCCTCCAAAAAAGTGCTTATCGTACAGATATTCCAGAGACAGATACGAGCCTGTTCAAATACTGCAGTTATTATACAGATACTGCAGTTATTGTACAAATACTGGAGTTATTATACTGATATTGCAGTTATTGTACAAATACTGCAGTAATTATACAGTCACTGTAGTTATTACAGAGTAAATGAAAACAGCAGAAGTCTGTGTTCAGCTTCAGCAAACAGACGTTAAAGACGTGCAGAGATATCAGAGATTTATCAGGTTATGTTGTTTATCTCATGTCTCAACAGCAGCAGAGAAAGAAAGAGAAACTATCCAGATTTTTCCTCCTGATCTACAGTCATCTACAGTAAAGCCTGCATGTTGTACACAGAAGTACAGATATAGATATTATCACAGAGATAGAGACAGTGAGATATCAGTAGTACAGGTATCACAGAGGTACTGTATCATAGTAATGTCACAGTAGTATCATAATAGTGTCATCAGAATCAGCTTCATGTGTGCACGTACAAGGAAAGTGACTCAACGAGGACAAAAAGGCAAAAACAACAACAAAAAATGAGTTAAATCATGCAAAAATACAAAAACAATGATGAGGCAATAAACTAAATATACAGTAAGATTTACGATGTACCAGAGGGGGGCAGCACCGAGGCAGCCGACCTCAGCTGCCCGCTGTGATTGGCTGGGGGCTGCATGCCCGCCTCCCAAAGGTCGACGCCCAGAAACGTCCCGACCAGCAAAATACGAAGCAAATAAAAGAAGGACATACGAATCCTGTGGAGACATTCTGTTTGACCTTAAAGACGCTGAAATGTTCAGAAGTGAAAGAACGCGTCGTCTGTCCTGGTGTCATGTGACGCGGCGTTTCAGACGTTTACACTTGACTGACTGCAGAAATATCTTTAATAAAACCAAATGTCTGACGGAGCGACTGCAGGCAGCAGCAGAAACACTGTGTCAGTGCTCCGCTATGATTGTTGTTATTATTATTGTTGTTGTTGTTGTTGTTATTATTTTTATTCTTATGACTCCACAAAAGAGACCGTTTGAAGAAAACTGCAGGAATATCTGAACATGAAGCCGTGACTCAGAGATCCTACATACCAGAGAGATGAGTCACTACGCACTCACACACAGGGAGGAGAGGGGAAACATCACTGGGTGTCATTACATTTATTTCAATAAATGTACAAGACGCCCACACACACACACACACACACACACACACACTGATAGAGTTTCTATCACATCTTGTGTCAGTGTTAGTGTACTTTGAGGTATTGAAAATGCAATAGAAAAGTACTTGATTGTACACACTGTTGTGTGTACTGAGCTGTATCCTCGTGCAGATGTGTCACTGCGTTTTTCAGAAGCAGGAAGTGGAGAGCAGAGGAAGAGGAGGGAGTGGCGGCTCTAATTCAACATGCTTGAATGAGTGTAACGGAGTACAGAGGACGAGGCAGAATAAATACAACAAGTACACGTGTAAATGTACACAGTATTTTCTCATACACAGAAACATGAGGTAGCTCAGAAACACTCAAACCTGCAGGATGTTTCCGACCTTAGAGCGTTCAGTTCAAAGGTCATCTTGGTTATTTAAATTGTTTCAGTCGACAGATGTTTCAGGAATTAATGGAATTACTTACTGGAAAACTTATTTTTTCTAACCACAAAGAGACAGAAAACAAGGACAAAGAGACAGAAAACGACCACAAAGAGACAGAAAACAAGGACAAAGAGACAGAAAACGACCACAAAGAGACAGAAAACGAGGACAACCAGCAGGTGGTCATGGGGACAGGACTTTCAATCAGCCTGAACTCTTCCTTCATCTGTACTGAATCTCAGTGTCTGTGTGTTGATGGTCCGTCTCTCAGTCTTCCGTCTCCTCCATCAGGAACTGGTCTCTAATCCCGAGTTCATCATGGGTGGAGCCACCAGGACCGACATCTGCCAGGGAGCCCTCGGTGAGTTTTCCTGACTGCCTTGAACACACCAGAGTGAGTTAACTTTCAGTCAGAAGCAGCTGCTCCCATGCAGACAGGTGAACAGGTGAACAGGTAAACAGGTACAGACTTCCTGGAGTCTCTGCTGGTTGCCTGGCAACTGCGTCTGCTCATGTGGCCTTTCCCCCTAAGTGATGCACTAAAAGGTAAGCCTCCTCCCATCTGGACGGCAGGTAAAATACGAGAGGGTTGATAGGTCTCGATTTATGACATCACAGCTAGTCTGGAGCCAATCAGGGTGCAGTATGGCACGGGAAACTTGAAGCCTGCAGGTCACAGCTTGTGTCCAGGAGGAGGAGGTGGTGGAGATGGAGGAAGAGGAGGGGGTGGATGAGGAAGAAGAGGAGGAGGAGGCAGTGGAGGTCGTCTTCATTTCTATGAGTGAAACTGTAAAAACCTCATCAGACATAATTTTTAACTCTCAGCAGCAGATTTCTGTCTCAGAGCGTGTGAGGAGGGAGGCAGAGCTGAGCACCGCTCGCCATGTTTACAGCTCGTTTCCTAACCAGAGACCTTAACGAGAACCAGCTGAGAACCTGCACCCTGCTGTAATCAGAGGGCGCTACCACGCTGAGCCCTGATTGGCTGAACAGGAAGGAGCACAACAGGAAGAGGCCTGCCAGGCCTATTGTTAGGGGGCGAGAGACACTGACTCACACACCAGAGAGGGGGGGGGGGGCATGTACTGTCAGCCAATGAGGACACACCCTGACACACCCACACTCACACACACACCCTCTCTCTCTCTCTCTCACACACACACACACTCACTCTCTCACACACACACACACTCACTCACACACACACTCACACACACACACACTCACTCACACACACACCCACACTCACACACACACCCTCTCTCTCTCTCTCTCACACACACACACACTCACTCTCTCACACACACACACACACACACACACACACTCACTCACACACTCACTCACACACACACTCTCTCACACACACACACACACACACACACACACTCACTCACACACACACACTCACACACACACACACACACACACACACACACACACACACACACACGCTCTGTTGTGGTGGTGACTCACCAGCTTGTCGTGCCTTCTTTAACCACAGCAGATCTTTGACTCTCAGTTGTTTTGTAAGAGTTTACAGGAAACGTTTGAAGCAGCTTCAGACTCAAACTACAGTTTTCGTCTGGCGGTCCAGGAATGTGGTTCAGAGTGAGACCTCCCGTCGATGAGCTGCATTAAACATGCAGTGAATATTTGTGGTCAGGAAGGACAGAACGGTCCACAGGCTCTTTTCTCCTCCCACAAACAAAAACCACATCAGGCTCATAGAACATTTTCCAAACAGGCGGCAGAGTTTGTTTGATCGCCTCTAAAACTCGTTTATTTATCCTGTTCACACTTAACACACGAGTCCAGGGTCGCGTTCTTCTACAGCTGGTATTAAAGTATATAGCCATCTGCCCGTCCCCTGGTCCAGTCCTCCCTGCTGCTACCCAAATTGTCTTTAGCCCGAGCAACCTCAAGCACACTGTCCAAATCTGCCCCTCAAGGCTGTTGGTCCAGATGGCATCAGCTCAAGACTTTTCAAGTCCTGTCCAGACCAGTTGTGCAGTTGGAGACATGTTCAATCTGAGACTGAAGCTGGGGAGAGTGCCACAGCCGAGTAAAACATCCAGGTGACACCAGAGCCACAGACTCTGAACACCAAGGACCTCAACAGCAGCAGGCCGGTGGTTCTGACTTCACACCCGATGAAGACTCTGGAGGGACAGGTCCCCCTGGTGAGCCCATCAGTGGACCCACCGCAGTTTGACTATCAACCTGTCATTGGGGTGGATGAGGCTGTCATCTGCCTCCTACATGGATCCCTCTCTCACCTGGAACAGTCTGGAACCCAGTGAGAATCATGTTCTTTGATTTCAACTCCTTCGGTTCCATACCGCCCACGTTTCTGATGGAAGAGTTGGAGTGCACAGCGGTGGACCACCACCTCACAGCATGGATCATGGACTACCCCACCAACCGACCACAGTCTGTGAGGATACAGGACTGTGAGCCCAACATGGGGGCTGTGCAGCGAAATGTCCTGGCTGCCTTCCTCTTCACCCTCTGCACTGAAGACTTCACATACAAATCAGCTAACCTGCCACCTGCAGAAGCTCCACTAGTGTCCAGACAATAAAAATTCAACAAATCATCAGGGTACTGTTTGCAGCCTGTAAAGGGCCGTGGTGACTCAGTTTTAGAGTTACTGATTGTTTTCCTGTCTGTCCAGGTGACTGTTGGCTGTTGGCAGCCATCGCCTCGCTGACGCTCAATGAATATGTGATGGCTAGAGTTGTTCCCACTGACCAGGGCTTCGGGGACGACTACGCCGGCATCTTTCACTTCCAGGTAACAGAAATGTGTGATGTTAAACTGTTAGTCTCCATGAACTGTGGTAAAACTCAACACAGTCAGTGTGAAATCTATTAAAGAAAGCATCCACATATGAAAGTGACCATGTCAGCGGTTACTTTCAGTTTCAGTTAACTGCAAACATAACCAGTGACTTAGTGAGTTCTTTAGTATCGATGCTTCTAAGCTGTTCTCATTCCTAGTTGGTCCAACAGTAATGTTTGGTCACACTCTGCTTTAATTGAAGCTTCACTTTTAGACAATGTAGACACTGGAATCACCTCAGAGGTTTGATTGTTCTCACTAGAACCTATTGCAAAATCCATCTCCATATAGATGCCAATATGTAAAGAGGCCAGAAACTAAACAAACTGAAAGGTGAGAAAGCAGTTTTAATCTACAGAAAACCAGACTGAAGTTTCTTAAAAATGATATCTGGAGTCATAAAGGTTTTCAGTTGGATTCAGAGAAGTCTGAACCACTGAATTAATCAGACAGTAACTGAATCTATTTTAAAGCTGCGAACAGGAAGAAGAATTATGACTACAAAAGAGACTTTCAAAGTAAAAGTCTACATTGTGTGTCACATTGTTCCTCTTCTCTTGGTCTGTAGTTCTGGCAGTTCGGTGAGTGGGTGGACGTGGTGATTGACGACCGTCTGCCGGTCAAAGACGGAGAGCTGATGTTTGTCCACTCAGCGGAGGGGAGGGAGTTCTGGAGCGCTCTGCTGGAGAAGGCCTACGCCAAGTAAGACCAGACCGGGGATTCAGTCTGACAACCATCTGTTCACCAAGCACAACTGAGGGAACAGGCCGATACCTTTCTCAGTCTTATTTGAAAGTTTTCTCCAGCACTTCTATCAGTAATAACAACACTCTAGTCCAGAGTTGATATCTGAAATTCATTAGCTTGGGATCTGAGTCTTATGGTGCTGAAAAGTTTGGGTCATAATTTTACTGATCGCATTTGATTTGTCTTTGACAAACTTGACAAAACTGCTCGTGTTTCTTCACCAGTCAGAGTTCTTTTTCTGATGTCAGTGTTGAAAGTAAGGCTCAAATTGATTTCAACTAGAACATTACTGCTGCAAAATAGTTCATTAAAGTAAAGGTTAATGCGTCCTTGTGTCCACTGCATTTGAGCAAACTGGAAGAGTTTGCAGCCACAGAGCAGAACTCGCTGACAAGCTCCACATCTGAGGCTGGTGCTATTAAAGCAAAGGGCAGAATGTTCTGAGCCCTTGGTAAACTGGTGCAGTAGTTAACGCTGCAGGTCAGAGGTGAATAGAGATGCAGATTTACCGTAAGCATCTTTTTTCTCGTGTTGTTTCTTGTGATGTTTATGAGGAAGTGTGAGTCACATTGAACCTAAACACGCCTGTGTGTTCAGGTTTGACTGAGTCATGACCCTGAGAAGAAGGGTGATTTCTGATTTTGATGTCCAAGTGTTTTAAAGTAACTTCATCAGCTCCATGAGCTGTGTGTCACTGCTGCAGTTCCACCTGCTGACGATGGTAAACAGTCAAATCATCAGACAAACTACAATAACTAACACCTGCATGCACCTGTCCTTTCACCTCACACAATGTTGTTACCTCACATCTCTCACGTCTCTCTGGGGAGGCACTTCACAGTTTGAAGACCTTTTCTCTGACCAATCAGCAGTGACTATCTGTCCTGTTGAGGTCACAGAAGTTGTGGTTTAGCTTGTCAGAAGCTGTTAACTTCAAATTTGTCATGTTGATGAAAATGTTTGCGAGTGGACCTCAAGTTCAAGTTCTTTATTGTCACATTGACAACAACCTGTACAGCTGCATTTTTGTCTTCACTATTTTTCATGGATGTGGCAAAATACTGTAATAGTGTAGTAAGTACCAAGCTATGCAGATGACATTGATGGTCTTTGTCCCACCTACAAAAGCTCCAATTGGTCGATGGTAGAACGTCAGAAGTAATTGTCAATGGGCACAACAGCCAACCTACATGAATCCCTGAATGTATTAGAGATGTTCGAACTACCTTTCTTATGGAAGTAAAACAGAAAAAGGGACTTAAATTTCAAAGGACTTCCGTATTAAGTAAATATGAAATGAAAATAGATAAAGCATAGCTGCATTGAAATTTTATAAACAAGAAGGTCGGCTCGTAGATATTAACTTTATTCCTGTTTTTCTGCTTTCTGCTGCATAAGAGTTTTTGCGAGGCCAAGGTACATAGATATAGTTTTTAAGGGTTAAGGAATCGTTCATCAACTCTAAACCATGAGACTCTAAACTATCCTCCATCAGAGTCCTGCTGACGTTCCTCTCTTGTTCTTGCAGAGTTATGAAGGACTGTATCATCTGCGTATGTGTAAAGTCAGCAGTTTGTCAGTGTTGTTGGAAGCTCATTTCTACACATACCATGTCCAGCTGTATGAAGCCCTCTACTGCACAGAGACAGATCAGAACCTGCTGCAGCCACTAAATGGCAGCACAAACAGATTTATTGTCCTGGGTGTAGTTGTGCTTTAATATTCAGTTTGCTCTTCTCTTTGTTTTCCTCACAGAGTGAACGGCTGCTATGAAGCATTGTCCGGCGGTTCCACCACTGAGGGCTTTGAAGATTTCACAGGTGGAATCGCTGAGAACTACGACCTTCAACGACCCCCTGCCAACCTATTCCAGATCATCAAGAAGGCCCTGGAGGCTGGAGCCCTTCTGGGCTGCTCCATCGATGTTAGTCTGGAGGAACAAACACTACAAGTTATCTTCACTGTGTCCAGTAACACATATTCTAATTTAAGAATAGAACAGACACTTTTGATTAGCTGAAGCAAAACCAGCTACACTTTCCTATTCATTACAAAGACAACTTTAGCATTTCCTGTCAAACAAATTCACCAAGTAGCTGAGCAGTAGTCTGAGCTTCATTCATCCCTGCAGCTGGAGTCTGCTACAGAAACATAACTGAACTGAAACAGAAATTAAGGCTCAATATGACACAGTTCATCCTCCAAATCTGCAGCTAGAGGAACCTTTCATATTTATATTAAGTTTGAGGTGCAGGAAAAAGGCCTGAAACAAATATTTTCTGAAAAGATGGAAATCAAGAAGAGCATATGAGACAGGAAAATAAATATTTGAACTTTATCCTTAAAGATTAATCTCTGAAGAAAAGACTTTTGGTGACGATGACTAAACTGTCCCCATTGCTGCTTTGGTGCAGATCACCAGTGCCGCAGACTCTGAGGCTGTCACCCGTCAGAAGCTGGTGAAAGGCCATGCTTACTCGCTAACAGGTGCCGTGGAGGTAAAGTCACTTCCTTAAAATGAGAAATGAGATCAGAAAGAAATATTATGGACAAGAGGAGAATGTAAATGTTGGTGCACTGTTTCCAGGTGAACTTCCGGGGTCGACAGGAGCAGCTGGTGAGGATGAGGAACCCCTGGGGTCAAGTGGAGTGGACCGGAGCCTGGAGTGACGGGTAACCAAAACAGCCACAACAATGACATACAAAATGACACACTTCCGCACTGGCCAATTCTATACTATACACATACACTGGTAAAACTTCAGATGGTGAACAGTGGCTCACTGGTTTCAGTCTGTAGTGTAGCAGTGCAGTGCAGCTGCAAAAGTACATGTCCCCCACCTGTGACAGTCTGACCATATTTCTGAGTATTTCCATATTTATTTTCATCATTGAATATGTGAAACCCACAGTTAGGACCATCAACACCTGGTTGGAGGGTGCTGACTCCTGTTTTCAGCCCCAGTTCCAGTGTGTTTGTGACCCATGCCACGACAAACTCTCAGTTAACACTGTCAGCACATTATGGAGAAGGTGAGAGTCACTGTCCATGATGCTCTGTAGGTTCTACTGCAGATGTTGAATGGCTGGGGCCTCCGATGAAATCAGGCCTAGAGGCAGCTCTGGCCCTTCTTGTACACAGTGTCTGTGTTCTTAGGCCAATTGAGCTTGTTGTCCAGATGTGCTCCCAGGTACTTTCAATTCTGCACAGTTTCCACATCCAGGGTTAAGCTGCAGGTGGTTCAACCCACACCACCCAGTGAAGGAGTCCACATCTCCCTTGTAGCCAGCTTCCTTCCATTTGTTGATGCAGCCCAATTGTAGAGTTACATCTACCTGCATCACCATCAGCTTGCTTTCCAACAAGGCAGGCTGGATGGTGTTGAACACACTGGAGATCATAGAACATGACTCTCACAGTGCAAAGTGGCCTGTCCAGGTTGGTATAGGCATGGGGAAGGAGGCTGGTAAGCACACTGAAGAGGGTCTAGTGATGGTTTATTCAGGGCTATAGGTGTGACAGACTCTCTAGGGACTTCACCAGGTGGAACGTCAGCACCACTGGTCTGTAGTCAGTGGAAGCACTAGGGCGTGCCTTCTTTGGGACGTGACCCAGGCAAGAAGTTTCTGCCTGTTGGAGTTATGTTGAGTCTCTAAACCCGTTTCACCTCTTCCCTGTCCCCGTTTCTGAAAATCTCCTCTTCATGCTAGAGGATTTTAATGTCTGGTGACTCAGGTTTTGTTGTTTGGAAAACAATGTGCATTCTTCATTGAAATAACATTATCTGCTGAGAGGTTGATGTGCCCTGCTATACAATCCATGAGATCACCAGTGTCACCTTAATGTGAGTTACAGTATATCCCAGTGTGTTGTTTCAAAGCAGCACTAAAGCACCTCAGTTGTCTTCAAATAGTGTCCTTTTAAGTACTTTTTACTAAGCTTGTTTTCATGTTTTCTTGCAATGTGCGAAATTAAATCTGTGCTATTGTAATAGTATTCTTATTGTTATTATTGTTATGTTCATACAGATCATCTGAATGGAACTCTGTGCAGGGAGACTGCCCACATGCCAATGCTGAGGATGGAGAGTTCTGGTAGGAAGAGTGTCTGAAATATGAACATTCTACCATGAGCTCAGAGGTCACAAAGTCCCCGCAGTTGTAGATACACATGGTGGTGATGGTGTTTGCAGCTGCAGTGAGAGCTCCTATCTGTCCTATCTCTGCAGGATGTCCTTCAAAGATTTCTTGCGTCACTACTCTCGTATTGAGGTGTGCACTCTGACGCCCGACACCATCGAAGATGATTCTGTCAAACACTGGAGTGTCAGCAAGTTTGATGGCACCTGGAGGAGAGGATCCACCGCTGGAGGCTGCAGAAACCACCCCTGTAAGTACTGGAAATTCTATTATTATCATACACTGAACTGTTGCTGAGATGAAGTCATGATTAGCACATACACTGTCTTCAACTTGAAATGATATTAATAAGTAAAGAACACCCCAACTGAAGGTACCCTAGCATTGATCAAGGTTGACCCCATCTGACTGGACCTAATTTGAATAAGGGAGAGTTTTTTTCTTCCCCTGTAAAGGTTCATTAGGGTGTATATTTTTGGTACATTTGGAACAGATTTTGGGATGTCTGATGGAGCTGGAGGTGTTAAGAGTTTCCTGATGTGAGGTGATGTTCCTAATGTAACTAGAAGCTGATTTTTCCTCTGCAGACACATTCTGGACGAATCCTCAGTATGTGATCAAGCTGGAGGAGGAAGATGATGACCCAGATGATGGAGAAGTGGGCTGCAGCTTCGTGGTCGGTCTGATCCAGAAGAACCGCAGGAAGCTCCGGAAACAAGGAGAGGACATGCACACTGTTGGATTTGCCATCTATGAGGTGAGAACTGAAGAAGTCGAAGAAGAAGATCAAGAATTAAAGGATCTAAAGGATCTTAAGGATAAATGACACAGCAGTACAGATTCAACAACTTTCGAAGCAAACCTTTCTCCTGCTTTCTGTTTTGCTTTAGGTTCCAAAACAGGTGAGCTCTGGACCCCTGACAACACCTTCAGGTTAAAGGTCAAAGGATGAAAAACACTCTTCATTCACATTCAGATCATCAGACCTCAAACCAACCTGCCCATCCAGGGCCCCATCACCTTTTCGATTCATCAGTTTAAAAAGTATTGCTTTGTAGTGTTGTGGTGGTGAGGAAAGTGCATTGCGAGGCAGCTGAATTCACAAGATCACAAAAGCTGAGGATCCATCTTGCCAGGCTTCAAGTTGGAAAATGATCAGCAGGAAACTAAAACTGTTCAAGATTTGAGGTTAACTGCCTGAAACGTGTAAAAACAATTAGGATGGTCTTTCAAAAACTGGATCCAATGTTTTTTTCCTCTGGTTTTTCTAGCATTTCTGTAACTCAGCATGTTAATTTAAGACATTAGATATAAATGTAAAGATCCTGATTGGCTGTTCCCCCCTTCAGTTCCAAGGGCAGAGAGAGGTGCATCTGGATAAGAACTTCTTCCTGACCCATGCTCAGACGGCAAGATCAGAAACCTTCATCAACCTGCGTGAAGTCAGCTCTCGCTTCAAACTGCCGCCTGGAGAATACCTGATCGTCCCGTCCACCTTCGAGCCGCACCTCAACGGAGACTTCTGCATCCGAGTGTTCTCTGAGAAGCAAACAGAAACCCAGTAAGACTTTGAAACTGGTTCTGCTGGTCTGTTTGTGAGGGGAGTAACAGGGGACTCAATCTTGTCTTATTTAGTCAGTGCTGAAGGTCTTTGGGCAGTCTGGACTGGATATACTTCTTTGGATTTCAGCCCAGACTTATTTTTTAGTCAAACACATTTTTGGTCTTGGTCCCTGTTCAGGTCCACAGTCTGCACAAAAACCTGTCTGTAGTGTTTCTGTGGTCACTCAAATGTTTCTGAAGGAGCTTTTGAGACCTGCAATGTAGGCCTGCTGTTACTGATCACTGGGGAAGAGGTGAAAGCAGAAAGACTGTCAGTGTTTATGGGTGGGCTGTGTGTGTGTGTGTGTGTGTGTGTGTGTGTGTGTGTGGCTGTGTGTGTGTGTGTGTGTGTGTGTGTGTGTGTGCATGTGTGCGCATGTGTGCGCGCGCGTGTGTGTGTGTGTGTGCGTGTTTGTGTGTGTGTGTGTGCGCATGTGTGCGCGCGTGCGTGTGTGTGTGGGTGTGTGTGTGTGTGCATGTGCATGTGTGTTTGTGTGTGTTTGTGTGTGTGTGTGTGCGCGCGTGCGTGTGTGTGTGTGTGTGTGGGTGTGTGTGTGTGTGCATGTGTGTTTGTGTGTGTTTGTGTGTGTGTGTGCGTGCGTGCGTGTGTGTGTGTGTGGGTGGGTGGGTGTGTGTGTGTGTGCGTGTGCATGTGCGTGTGTGTGTGTGTGTGTGTGTGTGTGTGTTTGCATTCGACTTCATCTGAATATGCGATCAGTGCTTCCAGTGTTTTCTAACACTTTCCGTCCCGTCAGACCCTGTGACGACCCGGTCAACGCTGAGCTAGAAGATGTAAGTAAAGCTCCAGTTCTGTGAGTATGTGTGCAGCTCACTGTTGCTCTGTATCATAAAGTCAGTGACAGTGAAATCACTGTTACTGTGGCAGCATAATTTAAGCAGGAAACGTCCTCATCAAGTACAATACATCATTGTAATGTTGGTGATCTGACACTGAACTAGAAAACAAACCTGCGCTGAAGGTTTTCAACTCCCATTAACCCACGGCATCAAGTAGAAATCCAGCTCATTCATGATAACACTGTTTTTATCTACTGAATGTAAATGTATCACAAAGTGTACTTAAAAATGACGACCTAAAAGAGTCAAGCAACAAACTCTGAATACTGCATCCAACACAAAGGCAGCTTAACAAATAATTCTGCTTTATTCCGACTCTGATATTATTTTGTGTTGTCCATAAAAGCCCATTGTTCAGAAAATCAGAAAAAGCTTTATTGCCAAGTACGATTTTACACATACGAGGAATTTGTAATGAAAGGTAATGAACAGATGAATGGGTGATGAAAACAAACCTCAGGCTGCTGGTTGGTCTCCAGTCAGTCAACAGTTTGCTCTCAGTTTTAATGTTACAGTGTGAAGAAAGTGAATCATGTTGTGACTGTTGTCATGGCGTCTTCATTCAGGAGATGGTGTCTGATGAGGAAGTGGATGCAGGATTCAGAGGCCTCTTCTCAAAACTCGCTGGAGACGTAAGTTTTCTCTCTGAAACAGAAACACACTGTTGGAACAGAGGAGTCATAATCAGGACCATCTGCCTCTTACTCCATCACACATGAGGTGATGGTGGCGGCCAGGTGTACGCCGATCTGCAGGTGTCCAGGTGTGACATGTTTCCTGTTGTGTTTCAGGACATGGAGATCTCTGCGGCGGAGCTCAGGACCATCATGAACAAGATTGTTGGCAAACGTAAGTTAAAGCTGAAACCTCAACACACGTCACCTGTTCACCAGTTCACCTGTTCAGCTTTGGCTTTAACTTCCTGTCTCTCCTTCACAGGAACTGATATCAAAACTGACGGCTTCAGCATGGAGACCTGCAGGGTCATGGTCAACCTGATGGACGTATCTTTGAACATCACCTTTAGCTTCCTGACACTCTGCAGTCAGAGCTGTAACACAGCCAACGGGCAGTTTATGCTAACGTTAGCACATGAGCTAACAAACATGAACATGGTGGCCATGTTTGTTTTTCTGATGGTTTAAAGTGAAACAAAGTCAGTTTAGTTAAAACTTCTGTTTAAAGTGTCATTGAAGCAGCTGTCAGAGTGTCTTCATCTTCAGTCACTACACGTTTTATTGTTTCACAAAAATCTGAACGATTCAGCGGCGAGGATCAACCCTTGGAGATGCTTTCTGTCTGAACTTGACCTTTTGTTTCTTCAAACCTTAGCATTTTAAACGTCGGTGCATCTGCTGTCATGAACATGTATTCATGTTCGCTGAGTGTGATCATGATTCTTGGTATTTACTGCTGGTCAACTTGTTTAAGAGATGCAAACAAACTTCAACCAAAAGAGAAAAATCGCCTACAGTACACTTCCCTCCATCTCTCTCATGAACTGACACACATTAAATGCGTCATTCAGATTTTATTCCACGTTAGCTGCAGAGGTGGACGACGCAACGTTTCACTGCACTTTGGTCCAATTGTACATCACAGAAAGAAACAGCAGGACCGTCAAAAAGATCCTTAACTCTTCAGCAGGACAGCGGGAACGGGAAGCTCGGCCTTGGAGAGTTCGCCACTCTGTGGAAGAAGGTGCAGAGATACCTGGTGAGAACTTCGTGACCTTTGACCTTTAAATCCAAATATCTGAATCCGCCCGACGAGTTTTCCAACAGCAGCTGTCTGTTTTCACGCGTCTGCAGTCGATCTATAAGAAGAACGACTCTGACAACTCGGGGACCATGAGCACTCCAGAAATGAGAGTCGCCTTCAAAGACGCAGGTCAGTTCAGCTTTTCTCTCGTCTTCTACTGTTCTGCAGGAGACGCACACTGACTGAGTTTGAATATGACTATATGACTCTTTTCTCACGTTACTCACCATCAAAGTTTGACTTAAAACACAGAACTGTTGATAATTGATAATGTTTATTCAGATCAAGAGTTTGTTTCACATCGGCCAAACAAGTCTAAAATGATTTTGTCCAAGTGGCTCTGGAGCAGACTCTGAGCTCTTTGTAGAGCTGATCTCAGGTCTTTCCTTCTGCAGAGGCCAAAAAGGACGAAGATCATTGATTTTGAACATCTGGTTGTGATGTTCAGGGGCTCTGACACCACCTCTCAGCTGAACTAATGTTCTGGCTTCTAAAGCAACAGGAAGAAACGGCTGCAGCACAAACGCTCTGCTTTATACTGTCATAGCTGCAGTTTAAGGCGGAAGCTTCAGCTGTGTGGAAACGTTAGTCACGTTCGGTACATATGGTGCTCCTCGGTGTGTGACCTTTGACCTCTGTGCTGTTTGTTGCCTGTAATGCTGCAGGACTGGCAGCTCTGTCCTGTTTGTTAGCTGTTAGCAGTTAGCTGCTCCTGTTAGCAGTTAGCTGTTAGCAGAGTACTCATGGATGTACAGACTGGATCACTGTGATACTAAAGAAAACTTAAAAACAGGATGATTCTACTGAGTCTTCTTCTCTGGTTTCTCAGTGGATTTCTGGAGGTTTGTTCTGGATCCTCAGAGATAATGATCTCCACAGGAAGTGATGTCACATGTGTTTCTGTCTGACTGATTGTGACTCTGAGGAGGAGCTTCAGTCACTTTGCACCTTGTCGTGTTTCCTTAAGAGTCATCCATGAATTCATAGAAGTGTCTGCAGCAGGTAAACTGTTTTTTAGCGTCAGTCCATGAGATGATTCCTGGTTCAGAGAATCAGTCCAACATGTTTGTGTTTAGCTAACTTCAGGACGTTGGGAGTCGTGGAGATTCCAGCTGACTCACTGCAGTCACATCTGTTTTTAAAGGAAGCTCAGTGGGAAGGAATGACTGTGTCTCAGCTGTACTGGATGAACTGTACTGTACTCATCTCAGACATGCGATTGGTCATTTTATCCATTTCAGAGGGTCAACAAAAGGAATCTTCACACTTAGAACTTTCAAAATAAAACTGTTTTCCTGTGGAGGATCTTCTCTTCTTCTGCTCCTCACTAACATCTCTTCTTCTTCCTCTTCTTCTTCTTCTTTCATTCTGTGTGGTTCTCCTTCAGTACGAAGTTAATACTATGATAATAATAATAATAATAATAATAATAATAATATTAATAAAATGAATCATGTTTGTGTGTTTCTTTCTGCTGCTGCTGTCTGGACTCAACACTTTTCTGTCAATAGACTGACGGTGATGGTACGTTACGTCCTGCTGGAGGTTCGTTAGCAGTGTTAGCAGCTGTACTTTTTCTTGCAGATTCGTTGTGTTGTGGCTTTGGAAGCAATGGGCATGTTTTGGTTTTTTATTAGTTTTAGTTGTAAGAGAAGTGAACTTATTCTTAATTTCAGGTTTTTTGTCTTGACATGCTCATATGTATTAAGATTTCACAGCATATATCAAAATCATAAAGTCATTCACGATAGAATTTTCGAGGCGTTAGCGTTAGCATGATGGTCTGGTTTGTTCTCCACAGTAACTCCTCCTGTCGTCCTCCAGGTTTCACCCTCAACAACACCATCTACCAGCTGCTGGTGGCTCGATACTCTGACCCCGACATGACCATCGACTTCGACAACTTTGTGGGCTGTCTGATGAGGCTGGAGATGATGTTCAGTGAGTCCTCCACAGTCTGATGGCTAACCATGAAGCTAAGGCTGCAGGACAAAAATTTAGAAAAGCAACTTTGATATAGATGTTCATTTACGTGCAGCACTTAATATGTTTGCAGAAGATGACAAATATAACTCTTTGGGACTTAAGGCTCCGTCACATCAACATTTCAAAAGTTAGCTAAGTATGCTAACTGACACAGCTTCAAGCTGTCAGAAAATCTCTGATGTGTGATTTGTTTTTCTCCTCAGGGATCTTTAAGAAGCTCGACAGCAGCGACAGCGGCTCCATCGAACTTGACTTCAACCAGGTGAGAACAGGAAGTACATCGAAGTATGGTTAACACGTTCAGAGTCTGTGTGAAGAACCAGGACCTGGTCCAGCCATGACGGAAGATTACCTCACAGTCAGTGAAATCCAGTATGAATGAATAAGAAATGTTCAGGTGTTGACTCAGACTTGGTTCCTCTGTCTTCTTCCTGCAGTGGTTAAACTTCTCCATGATCTGAGCCGCTGCTCCATGTTTGCCCAGAGCTTCAGTGTTACTGCAGGACGCCATATTCATGTTTACAGCTGCAGCTTCTCTTCCTGTCACTGCTCATGTTTTATCTGCGAGGCCTCCGTTGTATTCCATACACTACCGGACTGATGATGTAAAGTCAATAAATCTATCCACAAACCCTTTAACAGGCTGACGAGATGTGTTCTGTGATTCTGTCACTGTGTCCACCACAGACATAGGTTTAGCTTAGCTTAGCACAAAGACAGGAAGTAGGGGGAAACTGCTAGCTCCATCAAAAACAAAACAAACAAAAAATAACCAAAAAGGAACAGAACATTTGCGTCACAATAATCACTAAACACCCACAGATCACGGTGGAACTGTTAAACATCGTATCTGTGCTATTCTAAACAATGTTATGCTAGCATTAGCTGTCAAGATAATGTCAGTTTGAAAGGGACTGACCAATGTTAAGGCAGCCCATTATTCTGAAATCTGCAGAAAGACCCATCACATGTTGTCTGGTTGGCTAGTGTTCATTGCTTGGTTAAGGTTAGAAGAAAAGTCAGCGTCAGAGCCAATCAGAGGTGGAGTAGGGGTGGGCATGTTATGTACAAATTCTATTCTGACTGTTCAAAATGATTTCAATCTCTAAATCCCCAAACTATAAATCTTCAGTGCTAACAAGCTAACACGTGTTAGCTAGAGAGCTATCACTATCCAGTTGACATGTTAGCTTGCTAGCTACTGAGTAACAAATGAGAACAATCCAACATTTAGTGGAATCTTTCTGAGAAATATGTTTCAGAGAGCTTCACCTTTGTGTGACCAGGACATGGGTCCTGGACATGATTAGCTTAGCTTAGCACAAGGCTGGAAATGAGGAAGCTTCTAGCCAGCTGTCAAAAATACAACAGCTCTGAAATCATTCTGTACTTTTTACAGAGGAGGTTCTGTGAGCTCATCAGCTCAATCAGAAAACCCTTCAGACAATACTGAGGTCACGTCCTGTGCGCTGTCACTTACGTCATCGCTGTCGCACAATTAAAACGTGTCAGCCTCAATCCATTAATACCGACCTGCATTTGACTGATAAATACGAATGACACTGAGAGGATTTTAACAAACACTACATGTTCTTTCGGTCAAACACGCCTTCTTCTGCAGAGTGGACATGAACCAGCACACTGTTTCCTGTTGTTTGCTTAGATTTTGTTCTTTTTTCACAAACATCATGAAACTGTTTGTGTTCAGTCTCTTTAAGTCACCCATAGTGTTGATGACGACGTGGCCCCGCCCCTCCCGCCGGGCGGGGCTGGATGCTGCAGCAAAGCATCCACAACAACATCGCTTGCATCCACAGTACCGCTGCTCACAGTACTGCTTACAGTACTACAGCTCAAAGTACTGCTCACAGTACCGCTGCTCACAGTACCACAGCTCACAGTACTGCTCGCAGTACTACAGTATACAGTACCGACAGCTTCCAGCGGACTGAGGCGCGGAGGAGCGACACGCCGGTGAGTGTTTGTGCTGGTCTCACTGGTCTGAAGCTGCTGTCTGAACTGGTCTGTGGGACTGATGTGAGTCTGTGATGATGATGATGATGATGATGATGATGATGTCTCTGCTGTAAAAGCTGGAGCGGCTGTTTTCTCTGCTTTTCGGCTGATTCAGCATAAATATCGTTCTGTTTATTAACCAATCGGAGAAGTCCTCCTGCAGCGTCACACACCGATCATTAAATGATCCTCGTTAGTGGAATCTGATCACTTTCTGCAGTGGGTGATCACTGATCAAACTGTGTGTCCAGAGTGAATGTTGGATGTGAAACCGGACAGAAATACAGGAAACACCTGAGAGCAACAAAAGGTGACAGACGAGCAAAGGAAAGGAGAGGAGAGGAGAGGAGAGGAGAGGAAAGGCTGTGTTTCATGGCTCCATGACCAGGTGTTAATATCAGGCTGATGATTGGCAGGAAGCACCTGAGTCTCTCCAGGAAACACGTTATTTATTTATTTTTATTTTATTACACAGAAAAAAATCAGAAAACGTTAGCAGAGAGAACAGTTCCAGGTTTCTCTTCAGTCTCTGTATTTCAATCAACCAACCAACCGCTTGTCTGCCCTGAACCCAAGAAACCTGAACCCGAACTGATCGACTCCTCGTTCACTGGAAACAGCTGATTAGATACTGAAGTCATTTTTAAGTCAAAATATTTCTTTGGCGTGTGTCTTTCTGTCTTTTCTGCTCAGACAGTCAAAGACAGAAGAATGACCAACAGTCGGTCTGTTGTTAAAGAAGTTGATTGGCAGATGCATTGATGATGAAGATGAACAGTTTGATTCAAGATAAAAAAGAGGCGACCAATAAATATAAACTAAAATAATTCAGGGCTTTAAAATAGATTTTGACTCGGGGCCCCGGGGGCCACACGATGGAGGACAGAGTAGCCGAGCGATCGATGTGTGGTTAATCATAGCTCACCTGGTCGTACGTAAAGCAGACGGAGCTCCCAGGCGGTCTGAGGGCCGGCCTGGGAGCTCTGTACCCCGGGGGTCTGAGGGCCGGCCTGGGAGCTCTGTACCCCCGGGGGTCTGAGAGCCGGCCTGGGAGCTCTGTACCCCCGGGGGTCTGAGGGCCGGCCTGGGAGCTCTGTACCCCCGGGGGTCTGAGAGCCGGCCTGGGAGCTCTGTACCCCGGGGGTCTGAGGGCCGGCCTGGGAGCTCTGTACCCCCGGGGGTCTGAGAGCCGGCCTGGGAGCTCTGTACCCCCGGGGGTCTGAGGGCCGGCCTGGGAGCTCTGTACCCCGGGGGTCTGAGGGCCGGCCTGGGAGCTCTGTACTGGTCCTGTCCAGACTGACCGACTCACAGCAGACTGCATCTTTAAACTGGTCTCAGTGATGTTGTGGCTGTTCTCACAGACAGAGACTGGAACTGGAATCGAACCAGTCACTGCTCACATCCCAGTGGGTACCAGTGTGGTATTTTGGTGGAGCTCCAGAAACACAGCGAGCTTTGATGAGTCAGCTGATCTGCTGTCAGGAAGCTGCTGCTCAGCTCAGACCATCAGACTGTGCTGTCATCAATATCCTCCCCATCATCTGATCAGCACATTAGTTTCTCAGTTTATCAATTCATTCGTTCATCTGTAACGTTTCCTGTAAAAACATGAATATTTAAAGTGAGTGAAGCGTTCATTGATTCATGGTCTCCTTCCTGCAGCAGAGGAAAACAAACATTACTCAAGTAGAACTTTGAAGTACTTGAGTAACTTTCTGAGTCGTAGTAACATGTGATCAGTTTAGAAAACATGTTAACGTATTAATACATGAAATACTCTGATCCAGTAACACTTGACGATGTGAATACTTCCTCCACCGCCACTCACCTGAAGACGCATTTCACACACAGGATTCAGTTAGTGTGACAGAAGAGCGTCAGCTGAAGTGATTGATTGATGATCAGAACACTTGCTGATCAGTGTTCAGTCAGTCTGCTGATTGATTATTGGGCTGCCTGTTTGGAGTCTTGCTCAGTGAATAAAATCCTTGTAGTTGTAGTAAACAGGAGTAAAGAACAGCTGTAAGTAAAACTTGTGAGTCTGATCTGTTTCCAGGATTTGATGAACTAACCAGGCTTCTGTTTCCCGTCAGCTTCCAACGAGCCCATTGGACGGAGATCAGGTACAGGTGCATGATTGTTATTTGTCTCTCTAAT
Source organism: Chaetodon auriga (assembly GCF_051107435.1). Classification (NCBI taxonomy): domain Eukaryota; kingdom Metazoa; phylum Chordata; class Actinopteri; order Chaetodontiformes; family Chaetodontidae; genus Chaetodon; species Chaetodon auriga. Next base: position 366,160 of record NC_135077.1, read on the forward strand.
CTGATCTAAACTGTCTCTAATCTGGTAGTCTGGATTTATATCCTCTTCACCTGCTTTCATTTGTGCCCTGTCACCCACACAGACCCCCACATGGGTTTAAATGTCTCCACTGGCTGCAAACCGGCCGTGGACTCAGAGAACGTACTGGAAATATCTGGTCAAAGCTTTGTGTTCGTTGTGGTCATTTGTACGTCTTTAGATGGTTGATGGTAGATCAGGACTGAAGGTGGTGGAGCTGCAGTGAAGCAGTGTGGGGGTCTGTGCTGGTGTTGGTTTGGGTCCAGGTGACACATGTCCTCTGATCCGGTTTGTTCATTCATGTCATAGAATCACCTACCAGGAAGGTGTTCTTGCATGTGTGTGATTGGCCAACACGGCATCTTGCTGAGTCTTTTCTGTCCCCCGTGTCCCAGCTTGACACTAACATCAGCATGTTCAGCATGTTCAACATGCTCACAATGACAACATGCTAATGTTTAGCAGGTATAATGTTTGCCATGTTCACCATCTTACTTAAGCCTGTTAGCATGTTGGCATTAGCTAGTTAGCAGTAAACACAAAGTTCAGCTGAGGTTGAACATCATCAGTTCTGCAGGTTCTTGGTCATGAATCAGAGTGTTGGACACATTCAAATGTTGACCTCATGTTGGCGCCAAATGAAAAGTCAAAGGATCAATAAAGTTATCACGGTTCATCCTGAGGGGAACATGAACGTCTTAACCACATTAATCACAATCATCTGTTTCTGATGTATTGTGGTTTAGGATGTTTGGAGGTGTGTCCATGCGGATCCAGAAAGACCGGCAGAGGGCTGTAGGTCTGGGCTCGGTCCAGCAGGCTATACACTACCTGAACCAGGACTTCCAGGCCTTGAAGGAGGACTGTCTGCAGAATGGATCCTTGTTTGAGGACCCAGTGTTTCCTGCAGAGCCAGCCTCACTGGGCTTCAAGGAACTCGGACCATTCACTGCCAAAACCAGAGGGGTGGAGTGGAAAAGACCAACAGTAAGGGTGCTAAAGCTAACAGGTCCCGGTTCATGATATCAAGCTAATAAACTGAGTCTAAAGATAACAGACCCCAGTTCATGATGTCAAGCTAACAGATTGAAGCTAAAGCTAATGGGTCCTAGTTAAAGATATCATGCTAATAGACTGAGGCTAAAGCTAACAGGTCCCAGTTCATGGCACCATGCTAACAGACCGAAGCTAAAGCTAACAGGTCCCAGTTCATGGCACCATGCTAACAGACCGAAGCTAAAGCTAACAGGTCCCAGTTCATGGCACCATGCTAACAGACCGAAGCTAAAGCTAACAGGTCCCAGTTCATGGCACCATGCTAACAGACTGAAGCTAAAGCTAACAGGTCCCAGTTCATGGCACCATGTTAACAGACCGAAGCTAAAGCTAACAGGTCCCAGTTCATGGCACCATGCTAACAGACTGAAGCTAAAGCTAACAGGTCAAGTTAGCCTGTTGTCTCAGAATTCATCCCTGATCCTGAATAAGGGCTGATGATAACCGAGTGAATCAAACATCAGAGGAAACATTCGGTTTCTGTGGCGTTCACACAGAGGTGTCTTTGTCTTCAGCCTCTCAGACCAGCTGACTGTCACACTGCCACAAATATTCAGTTCATCCAAACTGCTGCAGACTCATTATTCTGAATCTCAGGCCTGATTGGCTGAACCGGATGCTGCTTCCTGTGTGGTCCTGAACTGTTTGTGGCAGGATGTGAAGACTGACAGATAAATCAGACAGAGCTGAGTATTCAGAGGATGACAGTGATTGTTGGATATGAAAACAAAGTCCACAGCCACAGCAGTGCCCCCACGAGGCTGTGCAGGCCCCACCCCAAAGTGTGATCAGGGTTAGCACACATGTTGTAAATGTGACATTTAGCATATTAGCATGTTAGCATACAAGTGTAATTTCAGACATCAGACGCCTTATTTCTGGTCACACTGTTATGCGCAGTGAAATGCACATACACTAATTTAGCTTTTTAGCTTGCTTATGTATGTTAACAGCTCCTGTTAGCAGCTCCTGTTAGCAGCTCCTGTTAGCAGCTCCTGTTAGCAGTGTCCTCATACTGACAGCTGTCACTGGATCACTGTGATACTGCAGAAATCGTGAAAACATGAAGCAGGTATTTTGGATGTGTCCTCTGATGTCATTATTAGACTCCAAGAAGAAGACGTGTGATCTTTGACTCAGACCATGTCCGTTTGTCTTAAGTGTCTCAGCTCCACCTGCTGAAAAACCACCTGAGCTAATGTCCTCTGATGCACTGTGAAGAGAAAAACAGATGGTGTTTCTGATTGGCTGTTTCAGGAGCTGACGGAGAACCCTCAGTTCATTGTGGGCGGAGCCACCAGGACGGACATCTGTCAGGGAGCGCTGGGTGAGTCCTGTCAGCTGGTCATGTGACCTCACACAGTCTGTCTGTGGTTAAAAGGGAACTTCCCTGACGACCGTCGCTAAGAGACCAGCTGACTGCATGAGTCAGAGAGTAAACAGTTCAGCAGAGTGAGTGTGTGTGTGTGTGTGTGTGTGTGTGTGTGTGTGTGTGTGTGTGGGAGTAGCATAATGGAGTCTTGTGTGTCCTGTGGCATCTATGCAAGCGATGCAAACACTAAATGGGACACAGACAGACACGATGCCGCGCTCATGTGTGGACAGACAGTCTGACGTTATGACGGATGAGACGTATGTCCATGAAATCAGCTGTTTGTTAAAGTGTTGCTCTGCTTTCACTCTTCCTCTGTACACCACTGAGGTGTTTGATCAGATGCAGGTGAAGGTTCATCCACCTCATCGATCAATTGAAAAGGCGTTGGGTTGAAATCATAACGGCAGATATCACACGTCCTCCTTCCTGGTTAAAACCTGGCACCCACATTACCCACAATGCAGCGGTCCCTCTGACAACTGTGTGTGCTGTGTTATGACAGCAGCAGCGAGCATAGCTTAGCTAGCTTCAGAGGTCAGATCACTTCTTTCTAACGACTCAAGTGACATCACTCGAGGTCACGTGACGTTCATACCTGAGGTGGTGAAACATCGACAGGTGGATGAGCTGCAGACGTGAGGTGCTCAGGTCCCCCACAGCGGCGGGAGTAAACTGTGTTGCTTCCTTCAGGAAACAGTTTGTGTCCTTGTGTTGATGTCAGCTGTTGTCCTGCTGTTTGATTACAGTGTCCCGCTGATCCAGAATCAGCTGCAGAGCTCCGGGAAATGTCCGGTCCTGGGGTTTGTTTGCTGTCTGTTTCCTGTTTTAGTGAGAAATATATACTGTTCTGCCTGGTTCAGGCACTTCACTTCCCGCCTTTGTGATTGTTGATTGGTTTCATCTGTCCCTCGTTAGTCTTTCCTTCGAAGTGTCTTTAAGTCTGTGTTTGTCCCTCACACCAGTTTATCTTTGTACCTTGTGTGTCAAGCATTCCAGGCCTCCCCAGGCCTCCCCAGGCCTTTCCAGGCCTTTCCAGGCCTTTCCAGGGTTTCTGGACAGTTGTTTGTCCTGGATCTTGCCTGTCTTGGGGCTCCCTGTTGGACCGTGTCCCCGTTGTGTCCTGACCTCACCGTCCCCTCGGCCTTTTGTTTGTTTCCTTTTTGTAGTCAATAATCTGAAGTGCATCAGAGTGACAGCAAGTGAGCTGCTGGTCGATAACGTTACGCTTCAACAGCAGGAGGACGAGCTCCAGCTGACGTCTCACCTGCAGTGAAATCATGAGACCGGACGCAGGTGAATCTGCTTGCTTCCTGTCAGACAGGTGTTACCCATGTCTCAGGTAAACAAGAAGATCATGAACAGCCGTGGTTTGACATCAGCTGTGTTACTGTTTGTTTCTGCTCTTCAGAACCAGAAACCGCTCGGCCTGGTCTCTCACATGCAGCTGTACTACAACAGAAAACAGTACACAGTACGAAATACACACTACTGGTTCAAAGTACAGCCTTTGTATGACAGACCAGAGCTCCCAGCATGCACTGGGAGAGACTCAGCTTTATTGGGTGAGAGTAAGAACAGGAGGAGACATGGAGCTCTGAACAAGGAGACAGAGGTCAAACAAACATTTGACCAACGCGTTCGTACACGAAGACGTAAAACACACGTGTGCAAAGCAACGAAGAGAAACGACCCACAGCGCAGTGTCTGTGCCCAGGTGAGGGTCCTGATGTGCGTGTGTGTGTGCGTGTGTGTGTGTGTGTGTGTGTGTGTGTGCGTGTGTGTGTCTGTGTGTGTGTGTGTGTGCGTGTGTGTGTGTGCGTGTGTGTGTCTGCGTGTGTGTGTCTGTGTGCGTGTGTGTGTCTGTGTGTGTGTGTCTGTGTGCGTGTGTGTGTGTGCGTGTGTGCGTGTCTGTGTGCGTGCGCGTGCGTGTGTGTGTCTGTGTGCGTGCGTGTGTGTGCGTGCGTGTGTGTGTGTGTGTCTAGCTTTGTTAGACATAAATAACAGCAGAGCAAACAGCTGAGATGATGTCTGACATGGGGGGGGGGGGGGTCCATGACTGATGTCAGCTTGGCTAACATCCTCCTCTCACCCACCTCCTCGATGGAGTCCAGAGGGCAGTCCGGGACAGAGCCAGACCACCAGACCAGTTTGTCTAGTCTTTGTCTTTGTAATGTGAGATACGTGCGTGTGTGTGTGTGTGTGTGTGTGTGTGTGTGTGTGTGTGTGTGTGTGTGCGCGCGTGTGTGTGCGCGTGTGTGTGAGAGAGAGAGAGATAGAGTCACAGAACAAAGGCGAGCAGTCTGGCTGATCTCCAACCAGCTCTGAGCAGCAGGGTGGAGTCCTGCCTCTGTGTGTGTGTGTGTGGGGGGGGGGGGTTGTATAATCTGTGACTGTGGGCACGGATTGGACAGGAATGATCAGTATGACTCCGCCTCTCTAGGTGGGCGGAGCTCCAGCTGTGTGACACTGCTGTAGCGCTGCCTGCTGGATGCTGATGTCATCACATCAGAACGCCTGCATTCCAGGAAGACCCGCCCTGCCCTGCCTCTGATTGGCTAATGTTTGCTGCTCGGTTCAGGTCGTTTTTATGACAGATGACTCGTTCCGGTGCTGTAACAGATGAACAGGTGATCAAACGTGTTGATAGGAAAGAAACAGACGTTTGTCAGGTGGCTTCATCAGCCATCACATGAGCTCACGCACAGATTCCGATTATTGATTATTGATCGTGTGCAGTGAATAACTGGGTGGATGATGATCCTCTGTGGCTCTGTCTATCACCTGGATCCTGCCCCTGTGAGCTTGGGGGTCCCGTCTCAGACCGGAGTCCTCCTTCTCTGACCTCAGTGTCCCTGGGAGCACTGTGGACGGTCAGCTGTTTGCAGCTTCGTCCATGTCCATTGTCTCCTCCGACGTTGTTTGATGAGGTCTGCTGACATTCATATCATTAAATCCTCCTTCTGTCCAGTGGACGGCTCGGTCCGTCTGTCCTGATGACTGCCTGACAGGAGACAGATCCTACACGTTGGTACGAATGTGGAGCAGATGAGTCTCATAGGGTGAATCCTTGTCGTGAGTAAACAGACAAACACAAAGCTGGAAGGACGCTGTTGTCCAAAGTATCATCGTGTGTTGGAGCTTTAAGTTTCCCTTCACTCGAACTGAGAGGCAGGCCTAAAAAGATTTCGGGAGCACCTGAAGGAAGCACTCAGCCCATCAGTGCCAACCTCGTACTGATGGCTTTATTGATCAGTGAATGGATGTCTGATGGACGGAAGCTCCATTAGCCCGAAGCTCCATTAGCCTGAAGCTCCATTAGCCTGAAGCATTAGTAGCTTAATGTGACAATAGCTGATGCTGTTGTTGATGTTAGCATTTAGCCTAGCATTAGTCCTTCCCCAAAGACCATCGGAGTGTCGATTCAGGCTAATGGAGTCAGTCTGCACATTAACAAACTTTTCCTGGAAACATGTCAGAGGACAAAGTCTGTTCCTTCACTCAGAGGTATGATCACATCACCTCATGATGTCAGCTGTGATGTTACTGTGTCACAATAACATGTTTGTTCACAATCAGCAGAAAGACATCAAAAAACCGTTTGATGTTTGAAGAAATGAAGGATATTCTGTTGTGATGTTGAGATAATTGAAAAAAAAAAAAAAACTAGAAAAGACTCAAAGTTCATCATCAAGTCTGTTTAGCTTTAAAACATGAAAAACAAGTTCTAATACTTCATACTGCAGGTCAAATGGTACCGTGTGAAGCAGCTGGATTCACCAGATCACACAAGATCACACAGGATCATATAAGATTGTATAAGGTCACACAGGATCATATAAGATTGTATAAGATCACACAGGATCATATAAGATCGTATAAGGTCACACAGGAT
>NC_135077.1:377500-397500 GCF_051107435.1 Chaetodon auriga
CGACCCCGAGGACGACGACGCCACCTGCAGCTTCCTGGTGGCTCTGATGCAGAAGGACCGCCGCCGCTTCCGCCGCCAAGGCCAGGACATGCACACCATCGGCTTTGCCATCTATGAGGTCAGAGGTCAAAGAGGTGTCATGACGTAAACACAGCCCAGTCTCCTTTTTCTGCTACACATGTCTACATCCTGCAGCGATAGAAGCTCCGTACACTGCAGAGAGCGAAGTGTTTGTCAGGTGTTCTGACTGTTTTTCTTCTTTGTGTATTTTCTCATCCACAGATACCTGAGCAGGTGAGTCACTCTGCATTCTGCTTTGGAGCAAATTGAACCTCCATCATATCAAAGTGTTGCCTTTAACCGTTAGCTGGTAGACGCTAATGCCTGCGTCCGTCTGTCCGGCAGTACCGAGGCTGTCCGAGCGTCCACATGAAGAAGGATTTCTTCCTGCGTCACTCCTCCTGCGCTCGCTCAGAGACCTTCATCAACCTGCGAGAGGTGAGCGCCAGACTCCGCCTCCCGCCGGGCGAGTACCTGATCGTCCCGTCGACCTTCGAACCCTCCAAGGAGGCGGACTTCGTCCTGAGGGTGTTCACCGAGAAGCAGTCGGAGACCGAGTGAGTCCGTCCGATCCGAACAAACATTAGTTGTAGTTGTTGATTCGCTCGAGTCATGTGACTGTGTGTGACTCTCTGCAGTGAGATGGACGACGACGTGGTGGCAAACTTTGATGAAGAGGTAAAATTCTTCCTTTGTCACAGTTTGAATGAAGATTTACTCTGTTGTTTGTTTATTAGTATTTCATTTCATTTGATTGGTTGAATATATTTACACATATGTTTTAATGAGCAGAGGAAGTGAATGAACAGCTGCTTTTGTAATCTCGTGTTTCCTGGCTTTGCTTTGTGACGACCTTTGACCTCAGGAGCTTCCTGTTCTTCTTCTTCTCTGCAGGAGGAGATCTCAGAGAGCGACATCGATGATTCCTTCAGGTCCATGTTCGCTCAGCTGTCCGGAGACGTGAGTTTGAGGCCTGCGTGTTCAGAAGAGCCCAGAGGTTTTCAGCTTCGGTCAGCGGTTAAAACTCTGAAAATGTTTTCTCTCCTCAGGACATGGAGATCTCAGTGCGAGAGCTCAGGACCATCCTCAACCGAGTCGTGTCCAAACGTACGTCTTCTTCTTTTTGTTTCTTTGTTTATTTCGCTCATATGAATCATAAAAATCATCACACGAAAAGAGGGAAGTCTGTTCTGATGCAGACACTCTCCAGATGATCTGACGTCTGTCGTGTCAGGTTCATCCTCTGACGAGCGTCAACAGTAGAAGAAGAACGTCCCAACATCAGCGCTGCCGCTCACAGAGGCTTTGATTCATTCAATGCAAAGTGAAAATAATTCAGTCACCACATCAAAATGATCGTTTGTGTTTCTGTCCTCCGTCTCAGACACACAAACTGTGTCTTGTCTCTGGGACGCAGTAACTCGTGTAAATGAGTCTGACGACCTGTCAGAGCCTCGTTTTCATGCTGCCCAATCACAGCAGACATGACTTTAATTCATTGATGAAATATCGTTTTGCTGGTTCTGGACGTCTGAATGAAAATCATTTATTGGTGTTGATCAGCGTTTCTTTTCTCAGCTGATTGACGTTCTGCTCGAACACAAACAGTCAATCAAGAGTTTCTGAGTCTTCAGACGATGAAGATGGGTTCAGATGACTCCTGATCAACAGCTGACAGTAAACTCGTGTTTGAGGGATCTGAAACTCTTTAACGTGGGCAGACGTCAAACATCTGGTGTCTTCATGATCTTCAGCAACAGGAGCTCACAAAGATGAAGAATGTCATCATTTAAGACAAAATCAGACAATTCTGCTGAAAAAAAGAAGAATCTGAACCACAATTAATCCATCAATCAATCGACTCACTGTGTAACAACACTCTTCTTCGGTGGTTGTTTTACAGACAGAGATCTGCAGACCGACGGCTTCAGCATGGAGTCCTGCCGAGCCATGGTCAGCCTCATGGACGTATCCTGACCGCACTGGTTCTGCTGGTGCTGCTGGTTCTTTTTGTCCAGCAGGAAGTAAAAAAGTGAAAAGGCCAAAGTGAAACCAAACTTCCTGGTTGGAAACGTGAAAACTGATGGTGGGATCTGTCAAACCCTCGGCAGGCAGCTCGGTGTCAAACTGATCGATGGTGATCAGTGATCGATGGCTGATCAGCAGCTCTGGGTTCGTTGGAGCTGACTGACTGTTAAAGCAGCACGTGAGTGATGACTGCTGCTGGAACAGGCTGTGTGTTCTGTTTGTAGTAATAAAAGTATCTGTTCTGCTCGTCTTCCTCACGTCTTCATCACGTCTTCTTCACCTGTTGACCTTGACCTGCGCTCAGAAAGATGGCAGCGCTCGGCTCGGTCTGCTGGAGTTTCAGGTTCTCTGGAACAAGATCAGGAAGTGGCTGGTGAGTCCTCCGTCAGTCCTCCGTCAGTCCTCTGTCAGTCCTTCGTCAGTCCTCCGTCAGTCCCCCGTCAGCCCTCCGTCAGTCCCCCGTCAGTCATCCATCAGTCCTCCGTCAGTCCCCCGTCAGTCCCCCATCAGTCCTCCGTCAGTCCCCCATCAGTCCTTCGTCAGTCCTCCGTCAGTCCCCCATCAGTCCTCCGTCAGTCCCCCATCAGTCCTTCGTCAGTCCTCCGTCAGTCCCCCATCAGTCCTCCGTCAGTCCCCCGTCAGTCATCCATCAGTCCCCCGTCAGCCCTCCGTCAGTCCTTCGTCAGTCCCCCATCAGTCCTCCGTCAGTCCCCCGTCAGTCATCCATCAGTCCTCCGTCAGTCCTCCGTCAGTCCTTTGTCGGTCCTCCGTGAGTCCTTCGTCAGTCCTCCGTCAGTCCCCCGTCAGTCCCCCATCAGTCCTCCGTCAGTCCCCCATCAGTCCTTCGTCAGTCCTCCGTCAGTCCCCCATCAGTCCTTCGTCAGTCCCCCGTCAGTCCCCCATCAGTCCTCCGTCAGTCCTCCATCAGTCCCCCGTCAGTCCTCCGTCAGTCCTCCGTGAGTCCTTCGTCAGTCCTCCGTCAGTCCCCCGTCAGTCCTCCGTCAGTCCCCCATCAGTCCTCCGTCACTCCTCCGTCAGTCCTTCGTCAGTCCTCCGTCAGTCCCCCGTCAGTCCTCCGTCAGTCCTTCGTCAGTCCTCCGTCAGTCCCCCATCAGTCCTCCGTCAGTCCTCTGTCAGTCCCCCGTCAGTCCTTCGTCAGTCCCCCGTCAGTCCCCCATCAGTCCTCCGTCAGTCCTCCATCAGTCCCCCGTCAGTCCTCCGTCAGTCCTCTGTGAGTCCTTCGTCAGTCCTCCGTGAGTCCCCCATCAGTCCTTCGTCAGTCCTCCGTCAGTCCCCCGTCAGTCCTCCGTCAGTCCCCCGTCAGTCATCCATCAGTCCCCCGTCAGCCCTCCGTCAGTCCCCCGTCAGTCCTTTGTCAGTCCTCCGTCAGTCCTCCCTCAGTCCTCTGTCAGTCCCCCGTCAGTCACCCATCAGTCCTCGTCAGTCCTCCGTCAGTCCTTCGTCAGTCCTCCGTCAGTCCCCCGTCAGTCCTCCGTCAGTCCCCCATCAGTCACCCATCAGTCCCCCGTCAGCCCTCCGTCAGTCCCCCGTCAGTCCTTCGTCAGTCCCCCGTCAGTCCCCCATCAGTCCTCCGTCAGTCCCCCGTCAGTCCTCCCTCAGTCCCCCGTCAGTCCCCCATCAGTCCTCCGTCAGTCCTCCGTCAGTCATCCATCAGTCCCCCGTCAGCCCTCCGTCAGTCCTCCGTCAGTCCCCCGTCAGTCCTCCGTCAGTCATCCATCAGTCCCCCGTCAGCCCTCCGTCAGTCCTCCCTCAGTCCCCCGTCAGTCCTCCGTCAGTCCTCCGTCAGTCATCCATCAGTCCCCCGTCAGCCCTCCATCAGTCCTCCCTCAGTCCCCCGTCAGTCCCCCATCAGTCCTCCGTCAGTCCCCCGTCAGTCACCCATCAGTCCCCCGTCAGCCCTCCGTCAGTCCCCCGTCAGTCCTTCGTCAGTCCCCCGTCAGTCCCCCATCAGTCCTCCGTCAGTCCCCCGTCAGTCCTTCGTCAGTCCCCCGTCAGTCCCCCATCAGTCCTCCGTCAGTCCTCCGTCAGTCATCCATCAGTCCCCCGTCAGCCCTCCGTCAGTCCTCCGTCAGTCCCCCGTCAGTCCTCCGTCAGTCCTCCGTCAGTCATCCATCAGTCCCCCGTCAGCCCTCCGTCAGTCCTCCCTCAGTCCCCCGTCAGTCCTCCGTCAGTCCTCCGTCAGTCATCCATCAGTCCCCCGTCAGCCCTCCGTCAGTCCTCCGTCAGTCCTCCGTCAGTCATCCATCAGTCCCCCGTCAGCCCTCCGTCAGTCCTCCCTCAGTCCTCCGTCAGTCCCCCGTCAGTCCTCCGTCAGTCCCCCGTCAGTCCTTCGTCAGTCACCCGTCAAAAAGATGAGAATTAAACTAAGAGAAAAGAATGTTCTTAAAAAAATAGAACCAAGTACATAAAGAGAGAAGAACAGCAACTCTTACTGGTACAGCCGTAGTTTGTGTACCGGTACAGTAGTAGTTTGTGTACCGGTGCAGCAGTAGTTTGTGTACCGGTGCAGCAGTAGTTTGTGTACCGGTGCAGCAGTAGTTTGTGTACCGGTGCAGCAGTAGTTTGTGTACTGGTACTAAGCAGCCGGTATCACTCGCTCCTCGTCCTCCACTGAAGCACATGAACTCCGTTCTAAGTCGGAGACTCAGGTCAAACTGGGCTGCGTGTGAACTCTCGTACGGTCGGTACGACCCGGCGCAGGTGAGCACAAACCTGTACCATGGTGACATCACCCAGGTGAGTTTGTGTGTCTGCTAACATTGATGCTGAGTGTCGTCTGGCCTCTGCAGGGGATCTTCAGAGAGTTTGATCTGGATAAATCAGGATGCATGAGCTCGTACGAGTTGCGGCTGGCGTTGGAAAATGGCGGTAAATCTCTTTAATCCTGCCGTGTCTGCTTTAACGACCCCGCTCAGGTTCACTGGACTGACCTCTGACGTCTGCTGTCCTCAGGGTACAAACTGAACAACAAGCTGTATCAGATGCTGGTCGCTCGATACGCCGACAATGAGGTCATCGACTTCGACAACTTCACCTGCTGTCTGGTCAAACTGGAGGCCATGTTCAGTACGTTCACACCTGAACGCAGCGCGAGAGCGCTTCAGAGTTTTACTGTTCGACACTTTCATGTCGTCGTGAAATGAAAAAGCATTGAAAAGTTTCTCCTCTGTGTTCTTCTCAGAGACCTTTCATGAGCTGGACCGAGACGGGACAGGAAGCGTCGAGATGAACATCGCCGAGGTACGAAACGTGAAAGTAGCTTCACAACCTGAAGAGCGGTGGACGGATGGAAACACTGTTATTAACGAGTTCATCCCAATTAAAACCACCGTCACACTTTATTTAAAGCAGCTTCTCACCACGTTCCGCTTGATTTGAATTTTAATCAAGCAAAAGTACAAAAGTATTAGTATAAAAACAACACCAAAAGTACTTAAAGTAAAAGTACCCATGATGCTTCATTTCAGAGTTGTATGAATAATGTCATTGGACTGATTGATTACTGATGCGTTCATGTGTTCATCACTTTAACGCTGCAGCTCATTTTAATGACTTTACTGACAGTTCAGTCTGTTTCAGTTATCACTTTTAAAATCAATCTGAGTTCAAGTACAAAGAGGCCGAAAATGGAAGTTCTGAAGGAAAGATACTCGAGTAAAAGTACTTAGTTACTTTCAGCACGATTTATTATGTAAACAAAGACCTTTGAATGACTGATGACGATAAACTGTGACCAGTAAAAGTATCTCTACCTTGAATAAACTCTGAACGTGTTCTTATCTGTGTTCTTCCTCCTCCTCTTCCTCAGTGGCTGTATGTGACCATGTGTGGCTAAAGAAGAAGAAGAAGTTCAGTCAAAGTGCCTCCAACAGGAAGAAGAACAGGAAACCAAACTACCAACCTGACTGTTACACTGCAGCCATATCACACTGTGCTGCACTACTGCAGTACTACTGCAGTACTAGCACAGCATTACTGCAGTAGTACCTCGGTACTGTGGTGCCTTCTTCCTCGTCAGTGTGGAGAATCGCTGCTGCCAGAAAACATCCAGACAATAACCCAGTAGTTCAGACTAACACCTTTAATCAAACACAATGATCAAAGTTTTCCGTCTGAAGCTTCTCGGAGGTGAAATCATCATTTTTCAGTAGTGAGGGGCTGCTGGGAGTTGTAGTCAGCTGGTGGAAACGCGCGACGATGTTTCATTTATTTGTTTATTATTATCAGATGTTTTCAGACTGGAGAAAGAAATAGGATTCAGAGGTGGAACGTTAGTTTGAAGGCTAACCGTGAAATCTAGGCTGAGAGACGACACACAAAGCTTTTATTGTGAAAAACAGTAACAGGAAATGATCATTTGAATTAGCAAGAAGCTGCTCTGTGCAGTTTGTTTACGTCACATTTCTTCTTCTCTGGCCTCAGCTGTCGAGCAGTGGAGCAGCTGAACCTCGACGTGAACGTCTGAGAGTGAACGTTTGAAAGTCGTTTAAAGAGCGTTCGAGTCATGTGACTGAAATTCTGGCAGCAGTGAGCTTCCATACTGCGATCTGCAGGTCAGAGGTGACAGTGCGACATCCTGCAGTGGAAACACTGTGTATTTACAGTACTACAGCAGTACTACAGTACTGCATCTTTACTACAGTACTACAGCATTACTACAGTACTACAGCATTACTACAGTACTGCACCTTTACTACAGTACTACAGCATTACTACAGTACTGCATCTTTACTACAGTACTACAGCATTACTACAGTACTGCATTTTTACTACAGTACTGCAGCATTACTACAGTACTGCATCTTTACTACAGTACTACAGCATTACTACAGTACTGCATCTTTACTAGTGCTACAGCATTACTACAGTATTGCATCTTTACTACAATACTGCATCATTACTACAGTACTGCATCATTACTGCAGCAGTACATCACAGTATCACAGGACTGAAGCCACGTGCCCTGAAATCTCTCCTGCTGCTTTATTTATGCACTGACTGCCTTCGCCTGCTGCTGATAGGGGGCGCTACAGCTCCGCCAGTATGACCTCTGCTTCATGTACCCACTCGTGTATTCATTGATGAGACCGAGCTGCTGTCTGTCGCCTCCGTCACACTGAGGGACTGTTCCAGCCTGTGAGGCAGAGCTTTGGGCTAATTTCCCTCCGGATAAAGGACAGTGAAGGCCTCAGTGGGTGGAGGCGTTCAGGTCCAACTCGGTCAAACAAACACTGATGTAGCAGATCCTGATGGAAACATCAGCTTCATGATTTCACATATTAAAGGAACCAGAACAAGTGGGTGTGTTTGTTTTTCTGCACCTGCGTCATGTGACCCACACTGACTCACCTGTCCACACTGATCTGAGGTCAGAATCTGTAGACAAAATGCATCAGAAGTTAAAAATCTGCAGACACTTGATGAACAGCTCGTTTTTTGCGGAATCGCTCTGATTTACTGTCCTGTCTCTAAACACATGCGACAGGAAGTTCCACCGATGACGTCACTCTGCTCCACTCATCTTTCCACTTTTGGCCACTTTATTATTATCATATTAGCAGTTACAGCACGTCTGTGTGAAGTGTTTGATGTGAAATAAGCAACGATGATATAAATAATAAACAATGTCTAATATAAGATTAAATGTTAAATAGAAAAGTTTTATAGGGCTTTTATTTTTCCTAAAACTAAAACAATAACACCCGAAGTTCTTCAGCCTGTATAAAGGTTCGTGTTGGTGTTTAAAGGGTTAAAGGACATTTAAAGGGACAGTCCAAAAGATTTACTGAAGGCAAACGTAGAACGAGTCATGATGAGTTAAAACTGTGACATACAAAGTTCAAATTTAATTCTGAGGAGTGCAACACTTTTTACAACGGGGACTTTAAAGACGCGAGGAAGAGTCACGTGTTTGCAGCATGTTTATTATCATCTGAGCGTCAGTTGATCATCAGCAGCAGCTTCACAGAGTTCAGGTCAGCTGAGTCCAGACAAAACGTTACTCAAGAGTTTTTGGTTCAATGTCAACTTTAACGAAAACACATCAGCAGTCCTTCTCCAGTCTGAGTCCGGCAGCTGCCAGACTCCCTTTACAAAACCTCTGGTTTTACTGCAGCGGGGTCTGCTCGTCTGCCCGCTGAGTCCTTGTTCTGGTTCTCCCGTCCCTCCTTTGCCTCCAGCGGGCCGAGCAGTGAGCCCTGGGCCTCCAGCAGAGTGGTGTCGGTGTTGGCTCCCAGGAAGCGGGCGGTGAGCTCCAGGTCCTGCAGCCGCAGACGGACCCTGCTGCCCCGCCGCAGCTTCTCTCCGTCGGGCGGCCGCTGACACACGCAGTGGAACTTCCCGCCGAAGTCGATGTACAGGTCGTCCTTGACAACGTGGAAGATCGTCCCGACCACCACCTTATCTTTGGCCGGTCCCATCTGGATCAGCGGGGACCGGCGGAGCAACGAGGCGAAGTCCTCCTCTTTGACGGAGGAGGAGTCGCTGCTGCTGGCCGCAGCGCTCTCCGCCTCCCGCTGGAGCTCCGACTGCAGGTCGAAGGCGGCCGCGAAGCCGGATCTGGGTCTGTTCGCGGCGGACTGGTCGCTGCCGGAGCCACCGCTGGAGTCCGAACTGAAGGAGTGTAAGATTACCCTGGAGGAGGTTAACCGGACTCCACACCTGAAGCGAGAAACAACCTTACACAAGGCCGCCATGTTGTCCCACAATGCAGAGCGGGCAACGCTTCCTGTATTGACTTTCTGTACGGAGACGCGCTCACAGCGACACCTGGCGGCCGCATGTGCACTGTCACTTCTTCAGGAGCCTTTCTGACGGGTTTATAGGTTGTAACGAATGACCTGATTATTCATTCATTCATTCATTCATTCATTCATTCATTCATCTTCTATACCCGACTATCCCTTTCGGGGTTGCGGGGAGCTGGAGCCTATCCCAGCTGTCAATGGGCGAGAGGCGCTGTACACCCTGAACCGGTCGCCAGCCGATTGCAGGGCAACATATACAGACAAACAACCGTTCACACTCACACTCACACTCACACCTATGGACAATTTTAGAGTCACCAATTAACCTAATGAGCATTACCTGCTGCGCCACCGTGCCGCCTATGACCTGATTAATGGATAATAAATCATTTGTTGAAGCTTTATAGATCCTTAAAAACATTCAATAAAACGACTTTTGATTAAAAAAATCCCTTGTCTGGATTTCATGTCTGTAGTCAGACATGTCAGGAAATCATAAGTGAGCAGTTTTAAATTATCATGAGTTGTTAATAAATGAATGTCGGTTCAGGTGCACTGCAGCTCTACTTCAGAGGGTCACAGGTCAAACCGTCCAGCTGGAGGAGGATAAACGTTTTTCACAAGTTGGCAGGCCGAAAGCTGCTGTTATTAATGGATTATCGATGATCTATAAAGCATTGGTAAATGATTTATTAAGCATTAATAAAGCCATACAAACGCATTCTGAAGAGTGACCTGTTAGAAAGTGGCGCAAACAGTTGAGATGAAACGTTTGTACTTTCACTTGATGTCCTGCGGAGCAGTGGCAGCAGGTGGCGCTGTGGTGGCGTGTCCTGCGGCATGATGAGCGAAGACGAAGAAGAAGAAGAATAGCCGCGCGTGCGCACTGCATGTTTGTAGCAGAAGACGTGAAGATGGAGGTGTTTGTTAGCGGTCCGAGTTTCAGGTTTTCTAACTGGGCGTTTCCAGGTGAATCTGTGGTCAGAGACGTTCTGAACCGGTTCAGCCAACATCAGGTGAGTATTCACACCGAACAGGGCGGGAAAACGGAAAGAGTCCAGTGTTTTTATTTGATCGGGGTCCGGCGTGTTAGCCGATATGCTAACGTTAGCTAGCCATCAAACATAAACAGAGGCAAGCCGCGTTAGCCAAACTGACCGGACATGTTTTCTGAAGTCGTTAAAGTTGTTTTTTTTCCCAGATAAAACAAGAAATAAATGTAACTGTAATTGAACACGTGTCTGTTTCCGTTAATTGGCCTAATTGTTCAGGTGAGAGTTAACGTTAGCCCAGGTGTTTGGAAGCTGCTTCAGTTCGCTTCAGTGTCGCTCGTCTCGCTGCTTAAATTAGATCAAACAGAAAAGGGCTTTAATGGTTCTTCATGTTCTTTAGCACGAAGCAGAGACTCTGTCGCGTGCTCACGAGCGGGGGGGGGTCAGCAGAGATTCAGTCAGACGCGTCAGATCAGCACAGACCAGTTTTCCTGCTTTGACTTCGTCTGGAGTTGAAGGAGAAGCTCTAACATTGATTTTCCATCAGTGTCGCTTTCGATCAGCAGAAATGATCCTTAATCATCACATCAGGTAAAGGTCCATGAAGGAGCACCTGAGGTCATGTGACGGGTCTGTGGGGACGCCAGATAGGAGGACGGCTGGTTTACATGTTGTACAGGAAAAGAGCCTGCTGCTGCTGCTGCTGCTGCTGTTGTTGTTGTTGTTGTTGTTGTTGTTCTTCTTCTTCTTCTTCTTCTTCTTCAAAACACACCCAAAAAACTCTGTGTGTGTGTGTCTCTGCAGGGAGTTTCTTCTTCAGAGGATTTCTACGTCGTCACAAATGGTCGACTGTCAGCTCTGGAGGACTCTCTGCAGCATGGAGCTGTGTATCGCCTGGAGCCCCGCCTCTGTGGGGGGAAAGGAGGTGTGTTTCAGGAAGTAGACAGAAAAACTGAAGTTTGTGAGGAAACAGATGAAAAATGATTCCTGATGAGCTGTAAGTTTGTCTGTACGTGTTGGGCTGTGTGTGTCTTCTTCTGTGGTGTTAAACACAAACGGTGTGTGCTTCAGGCTTCGGCTCCATGCTACGAGCTCTGGGCGCTCAGATCGAGAAGACGACCAACCGCGAGGCGTGCAGAGACCTGAGCGGACGCCGCCTCCGAGACGTCAACCACGAGAAAGAGTGAGAGTTTCCTCAGAACTGAGAACCGGCTGAACCGTGATGGGCGGAGCCCACAGGTGAAAGCAGCCGACGAATTAACTCTTCTTCTGTGGTATGCGTAGGATGGCGGAGTGGCTGAAGAAGCAGGCGGAGCGCGAGGCGGAGAAGGAGCAGCGCCGCCTGGAGCGTCTGCAGAGGAAACTGTCCGAACCCAAACACCAGTTCACCGACCCCGAGTACCAGCAGCAGTGTCACGACCTGTCGGAGAGACTCGAGGACTCTGTGATCAAAGGTGCTCCGAGCACACACAGACACGCTGCTGCAGGTCATGTGACTCCTCGCGTCTCGTGACGCTCTTCAGTGTGCAGCTGTTATTGACGACTGTGATTGATGATCTAACGCGGCTCGCTGTGTCTCAGGTCTGCAGGCATCCTGCGGCGGTCAGGTGAAGGCGGACGACGCCTCAGCAGCAAAGAGGCCAAACTCAGATCAGAGCGAGCAGCCGCACAAAAAGAAGAAGAAGGCGGCGGCGACGGCAACGCTTTTCTGGTGAGTCAGTGAAGCTCTTTGATGGCGTAATCGCGCAGTCTCTTCTTCTGTTGTGGTTTAATGGCAGCGACACGAGGATCAGAGTCACTGAGGGAGACGAACGTCGAAACACGATGAAGGTGATGATCTTAAATCTGTCGTCATGGTTACAGGACAGGCGTGGACGAGATGCTGAGCTCAGATGATGAAGATGAGGAGGAAGAAGAGTCTCCGTCCACGTCTGCTGCTGCTGTTACCATGACGACCCACTCCGAGGAGACGGAGCCTGATCAGAGCAGCAGGTAGAGACCAGGTCCATGTCAGACCTGGTCCACATCAGACCTGGTCCAGAGTCCAGGTTCAGATTCTCTACCTGAAGCACCAACAGACACATTTTTCATTCATTTTAACAGTTTCTGGTAAAAACTGTCTCCTCCAGCTCGTCTGACTGCAGCTCCTCGTCAGATCCAACCATCAGACCCTCAGAGGACCAGAACCCTCCAGAGACAATCAGAAGCCACACTGTCAGACCCTCAGAGGACCAGAACCCTCCAGAGACCACTAGAGACCAGGCTGTCAGACCCTCAGAGGACCAGAACCCTCCAGGATCTTGTGAACCTTGGGAGGCGTCCGGCAGCTCGTCTCAGCAGGTCGGCCGTTTGTGTTTGACGTCTGAGTGAAGTTTGAGATGTTTGTTCGTGTTAGTAATAATTGATCGAGATAACCTTTCACAGATTCATTGATCATGAAAGTCGATATTCACTGACGCCTCGTTCACGTGTTCGTCTCGTGAACGAGATGTCAAACGATCTCAAGCGTGTTGAAGGTGAAGCGGCAGTGATGGAAGTCTGCAGGTGACTGACCTGAAGCCTTGTTTCTCGCCCCCTCAGCGGCGGTGGGCTCGGTCTGAAGTGGACCTGTCCGCCGTGTCGTCCGTAGACCAGCTCGAGTCTCTTGGTCTGGACGCCCTGAAGGAGGAACTGATGTCTCGAGGTTTAAAGTGCGGGGGAACGCTGACGGAGCGCGCCACCAGACTCTTCTCCGTCAGAGGACTGACGCCAGATCAGATCGACCCGGCGCTGCTCGCCAAAGCGGGCAAGACCAAGAGGAAGTGAAGAGGTCAGAGCGAGCGCGGCCTCGGAGATGTTTGTGACGCTTGAAGCTTCTGAACAAGCTGGAACGTTCTCGTGTTTCTTCTTCCTCTGTTTTATCTTCAGTCTTGACTCTCATTGACTTCAAACTGTTCAAACGTTCGTGTGAGTCAGACTTTTGTTTTTGAAACTCTTTCAATAAAATGTTGAACACATCGAGGTGTTTGCCTGCTCTGGTGTTACTGGTTTGTTCCCATTTTGATGGCAGAGAACAAACGTGACTGAAGTTTTATGAACAATGCTGCTGGAGGAAACGCTCTGTGGCCTCTTTATTAGGAACACCCAGCTCAGAACTTCAGAAACAAAAACTGACCAAAAAAGAAAAAAAAAAAAACTCAGATAAAAAGCTCACCGAGTGTCTAAATCTAGAACCAGAACTAAGTTTAAGCTCTGCTGACTCACAGCTCTCAGATCAGTTTCAGACTCGTTCAGCTGTTTGTACTCTATCAGTATCGGACCGGGTTGTCCTCTTCAGCCAATCTAAACCAGGTGAGCTGTGCAGCATCAGATACCATGGAGACCTAACCAGGTCAGAAACACCCTCTGATCCTGACCCTCTGACCTCTGACCCTCTGACCTCTGATCCTGACCCTCTGACCTCTGACCCTCTGACCTCTGATCCTGACCCTCTGACCTCTGACCCTCTGATCCTGATCCTCTGACCTCTGATCCTGACCCTCTGACCTCTGATCCTGATCCTGACCCTCTGACCCTCTGACCTCTGATCCTGATCCTGACCCCCTGATCCTGAGTTAAAACTGTCTGTTTTGATTTGTTAAATGTGTCAAAACAAAGGAGAGGAAATGATGTCACATTTCAGAAGAACCAAATATTTATGACTCAAATAAAATGTTACATTCACAGTGAACAGGAAGTCTGTACGTCAGCATGCCGTTGGACTTCCTGTTTCCTCTGACGCTCCTCATTTGGACACAGGAAGTTCATATCATCGTCTACTGCTCACTCGCCTGGAGCAGCAGAGGATGATGGGAAGTGAAGTCATTATTAGAAGCCGGGGTCCCAGGAAGTGACCTGAGGAGAGTCCAGCTTCTCGAAGCAGATGATGACATCACCGGGGCTGAAGTCGACGTCGGCGTCAGCTGACAGACCGCACTCCATCCCCACCTTCACCGTCTGAACGTCGTCTTTGTGGTGCTTCAGGGCCACCAGAGAACCTGCAGGGAACCGTCACACGGTCATTAACAGGACGTCCGGGGTCCCGTCCTTCAGTCGGTTTCATCTTGGATCTTTAACGCTCTCTACATACAGATACTCAGTACTACACTGTACTTCAAAGTACTTCATAGAGTCACAGGCAGCAGCGTGTCGTCACAGAGGATCATAGAGACACACTGTGATCAGTCAGCAGCATCTGCGCTGCTGAAACACCCAGACCAGAGTGTTTTAGGGGGACAGCAGATACAGTTTCTACCACAGGGTTCAGGTCAGGGGCTCCTGTCAGACCCCGATCCAGACTCACCCTCCCAGATGGTGTCTCGGCCTCGGATCAGCCTGAAATTGAGTTGACGGTCCAGTTGACCCTTCTGGACCCGACAGCCGGCCACAGGAACCTTCTTCTTCCCCACAGTGATGTCAAACATGGCGAGAACCGTCGCTTCACCTGGACGACAGAGAACAGGTGAGATTGTCAACTTTCAGGCAGGTACAAGCAGCAATCAGGTGGTTTGAAAGAAGATAGTTTTGAAAATGAGACATTTGTGTTTTGTGTTTTCTTCTTTGAGTGCTTGTCCTCACCGACGACGTTCTCTGAGACGACTGGAGGCAGTTTGCTGCTCAGCTCGTCCTTCAGCTCGTCGATCAGTTTGTAGATGATGGTGTGGAGTCGCAGCGGGACGCCTTGCCTCGACGCCAGCTGCTGGACCGCCCTGCTGGCTCCGACGTTGAAGCCGTAAATGGAACCTGGAGAAGAAGAAGGCAGAGTTGGTGACTGTTTTAATACCGACTTCGTTGTCAAGTCAAACACCTGCAGTGTGTC
Organism: Chaetodon auriga; assembly: GCF_051107435.1. Taxonomy (NCBI): domain Eukaryota; kingdom Metazoa; phylum Chordata; class Actinopteri; order Chaetodontiformes; family Chaetodontidae; genus Chaetodon; species Chaetodon auriga. The sequence goes on from NC_135077.1 coordinate 392,185, forward strand.
ACGTTTCCTGTTTGACGTCACAATAAACTGAATCTCTTTGAGTTCTGCACAAAATAAAACATATGAAAAACTCTCAGAGGCACCTGCTGCAGTGACCTCTGACCTCTGACCTCCACTCTGCGACCCTGCCGTCACACTGCGGGTCGTTACCTGTGAACGTTTCGGCCATGTTGACGTCGTTCTCTGAAACGTCTCCGATGCCAAAGTGAAGTACCTCCAGGTGACACTGATGCTCAGCGTCGTAACTGTCCAGGATGTTCAAGATGGCCTCCACCGACCCGTCCACGTCCCCTGGAGGTCAAAGGTCAAAGCAGGTATAACAGGATGTGATGGTGGGCGGTGGTGAACAGGACTGAACTTCAGTGTGAATGGACAGAAAATTAATGATCAATCATCAATCAATCAATCAATGATGCGTTCCATGCGTTACTTTCTGAGCTGCACATCAGCGTTGAAAGAGGAAGGTTTAAATCTGTCTCTGGACACGTCGCTGTGCTTTCATGCAGCTGAATTACAAATACTGCTATCAGTAATCATCAGACGTCAACGATCAATCGCTGGCTGAGTTTGGACCTTTGATGATGAGCGGCAGACTCAGCTCGTCCCTTTGCGTCCTCTCACTCGGCCTCATGGCGAACTTGGTCCTGTTGGCTCGGTACAGAGCGGCCTTCCTCTTCCTCCAGCTCAGGTGACTTAGGTCCTCCCTCTCCTTCTTGTACTCATCCAGGTGTAGTTTCTGCTTCAGCTCGATGGCACTCTTCTCCTCCTGCAGCTTCTGCTGCTCCTCCTCGTAAGTCCTCCACTCCACCACCTCCCTCGCTCGCTGCTGCTCGAAGAGAAAACAAACCGTTAGCGACCGCAGAGAAAAAGGGGTCCATGCGGTGACCCCCCTGTACGCTGTGGCAGAGGTTTCGGGCTCACCTCAGACTCCACCTCCAGCATGACCTCTCCAGCAGATGGCAGCTCCTTCCACCCGACCACCCCCACCGCAGTACTCGGTCCGGCGTCCGTCACCGCTCGCCCGTTCTCATCGAACAGGAAACGTACTTTAGCCCAACTCTTCCCCGCCACCAGGACGCAGCCTCGCTTCAGCGTCCCCCGCTGGACGATGGCTGTGGTCACAGGACTGAGAGGACGTGACGTGTCAGAGCTCAGAGAACCAGACTTAAAGACGGTCTCCGGAGAGGACAGATGACTCACCCTTTGCCTTTGTCAGTGCGACTCTCGATGACGAGTCCCTCCACGGGGCCGCTGGGATCCGCCTTCAGCTCCAGAACCTCCGCCAATGCCGCCGTGGCCTCGGCGAGAGCCAGCAGGTTGTCGCCCTGACAACGGCAACAACAGCGATGTGAGCACTTTAAACACAGCGACCTCAGTTCTGCCAGGTCTGCGAGGACAGAGCAGCCTTTTCATCTCTGAACGGGTTTTATTCACAGTCCGTCACCTTGAGAGCGGAGATGTTGATGGACTGAACGTCTCCTCCAAACTCCTCGCAGACGACATCATGAGCCAGCAGCTCCTGTCTGATCCTCTGAGGGTCGGCCTGAGACTTATCACACTTATTGACCGCCACGATCATCGGCACTGAAACACAACAGAAACAGTAGAAACGGAGCAGAAACACGGAGAAACCACGCCGCGTTCAGCCGCGACTGCCGGGCGGAACGCGTACCTTTGGCTCTCTTGGCGTGCTCGATGGACTCGGCCGTCTGGTTCATGACGCCGTCGTCGGCCGCCACCACCAGGATGACGATGTCGGTGACGCTGGCTCCGCGGGCTCTCATGGAGGAGAAGGCAGCGTGACCTGGAGTGTCCAGGAAGGTGATCTTCTCACCTGTAGGCAGCTGGACTGGAGGAAAAAAACGCCTGCTGGTTTGTTTAGAGGCTTCAAAAAAATGTAACTCACACAGAAACACTCCGGCGCTCTTCCTCAGGCAGATAAGAGATCGAAGTTAAACTCTGATAGAGTCTGACTCAAATGTAAGTCCAGGCAGGACCAGAAGCTGAATGTTCCTTCATTCTTTAACTGAGCACCAAATGTGGTGAACAGAGTCAAACACTTGACTCATCATCATCATCATCATCATCATCATCATCAGGAACAATGACAATGATGATGATGATGATGATGATGCAGGTATAGTCAAGCATAATAAATTTAACGATGCATTTAGCATTCTGCTCAAGCCGCCGAGACAATTAGTGATGAGAGCTCTGCTGCTCCTCATATTCATCATTCTTATCCTGATTTTTTTTTACCTTCGAGTCTGAAGTAAATGAGTTTCTATAAATATTTGCTGGTTTAAATTTGTCAATTCATCAAGAAAATGATGAGCATTAATCATCAGCGGCCGCCCGACGGCACCGCTCCGTTAAGCCGCCTGTTACCAACACTCAACACTTCCTGCATGTTTCACATTAAAAGCCTGTCAGAAAAAGGAGAGATTCTGCTTCCTGAGATGCTTTTAATTTGAAAATGCTGCAGGAAACATTCCAGGATTTGACAGAGCGTCAGTGAAGAACTGAACTGTTGTTCGGTAAATTTTAAGTAAACGTTATATTCAGGAAACTTCTGGAAATCTTTGCTGACTTTTGTTCAGGCTGAAAAACCACAAAACGGCTTCAAACTAATTTTCATTTCATTTTTGTCGTCTGACTGTTGGACTCTGTGTTCTTCATTGCTGTCAGTAAAGCTGACACAAACAGCAGGTGAGGATCCTCAGGTGTGTGCTGTTACCTAGAAAAGCTCCGATGTGTTGTGTGATCCCTCCGGCCTCCGTGGAGGCGATCTGGCTCTTCCTCAGGTTGTCCAGCAGGGTGGTCTTACCGTGGTCCACATGACCCATGATGGTGACCACGGGGGGGCGGGACACCAGGCTGGACGGGTCCGCTGGAGGTCTGACAGGGTCAGGGGTCAGAGGTCAAACGTAAAGTCTCAGCAAGACCGAAGAGACATTTATTCTCATGTCAAATGTCAACAAACAGGAAGTGGAACATCAGAGTTTGTAAGAAGCGAAAGATTCATTTCAAAATAATAAACATTAGTCATCAACTTCCAATCATCATCCAGCTTTGAAAGCCTCCAAGAACAAACCATTTCACTTTGTTCAAAACTCCAGTCAGTCTGATTGGCTGGTTTGTAGGTGTATTCTGATTGGCTGGTTTGTGGACATGTTCACTTACTGAACATCAGGTGAAATCACCTGTTTTAGATGAGACTTCCTGTCTCGTACCTCCGGTGGACGTCTCTGTTGGGTCTCTCTTTGCTTTCGCTCAGTTTGGCCCATTTGAACTTCATCCCTGATTGAGTCACCACCTCCTTGATCCACTTCTCCTCCAGAACCGAGTCCGGCTCCAGAGAGTCCACATCCACCGAGGAGTTCAGCAGAGCCTCGAACACGTGATCTGAGACACAAGACAAACTCAGCTCAGCAGAGCCTCAAACGCAGCACCTGGAACACACCAAAAACTTTATTGACACAGGAAGTGAAACTCGTATCCGTCTCACCAAAGTCTTTGTTCATGGCCTCGGCGAGAGACGCCACCGTCATCCTCTGTCTGATCTCCACTTCCTGTTTGTCCACTTTAACTTTGACCTTCTGGTTCTTCTGATCTTTCTTCTGACCTTTGACCTGCAGAAACATCGTTCTTTATTGAACAGTGAAGAGAGCCGAGAGCGGCGGTCTGTACGGTCACGTGACCTGCAGGTAAGCAGGAAATGGATTCTGTCTATGACAAATATCCAGATCACATCAGGTGATTCAAAGCAGGTGAGAATAGGTGGTGACATCACCCGTCGTTTAGGACCGGCCAGGAGCAGGTGGACACTTCCTGTTTGCTTCGTTCAGTTCAGTAAACAAACAGACGTCAGACTCACCTTTTTGGAGGCGAACATCCTGCTCTGTCGACAGGTGAGCAGAGGGGCGGGGCTTCGAGCAGGACAGAGGAGGGGCACCGGCAGGAAGGTGCTGAGCAGAGACGGGTTGGCGTGGACGAGCCGCCGGGCCCCCCGCATCACTGATGACATCACACTCATACCTGCGGAGAGAGTGAGAGGTGGAGACAGGTGAGTTTCCTGTGCTGGTTATCATTATTAGGAATGAAAAGGTTCTAAAGGGGTTCTAAAGGTTCAGTGACATCACGTTTAACACCAGCGTCTGAGAGACTTAAAGGAACATGCAGGTGACTTTTCTTCTCGTCTCTCATCAGGATCAATTCTTATTTTCCGGTCTTATCATTACTTATTGTCATGTGGCATTACAGGTGAGAGCGGCTCCACAGGTAGCTGCATTCAAGAACAGAAGAACAGCTGGAATTCAAATTGTGAACAGCAGCTGCAGCGGACATGAACTCGGACCCCTCACACGTTAAAACCTGGTCCTAACACCTGCTGAAGTGACAGCTGATTGGTCAGAGAGCAGCTTGTTTCTGTTCTGACTGACTGTCAAAGATCAAATATAAGAACAGAACAGAACAGAACAGAGAACAGAGAACAGAGAACCTAGGCCAGCACCGGCTCACTGACACCTGGACACGCAGGTGAATCAGTGGAACCATGACTGAGATGAAAGTCGGTGGATACTAAAGATGCTGAAATTTGAAGTAAAACTTAATTCAGAAAACATGTTGGACGAGATATTAAGAGCAGGCTCCATTTTAAATGAGACCTTTACTGACACGAGGCACCACAGAAGAAGAGAAACTGACTTCACGGCTGCTGGTGAAAGCAGAGCCAACTGAATACGAAGCCGTCCAGGTGGTCTTACCTGACGAACACAACGTATGTGAGAGAGGTCCGGCGCGCCGCTCAACAGAATATCAGAGAAGTCTTCTTCTCTCAAAACTCATCAAACCAAATCGACCAATCAGGACACAGGTGAACAGGTAAACTTCATTTCTCACCTGACTGTGACGCGTTTCTTGTTTCAGCTCATCCTAAAAAAAACACGTCATTTGTTTGCCGAGTTTCACCGTGAAAAAAACCTCCGGCAGGGCGCAGCCATGACAGTCGGCAGACAGCCGGTGACGAGCCGCCTCTTTCCGGTCTGGAGCGGAAATACTTCTTCTTCTTCTTCTTCTTCTTCTTCTTCTTCTTGATCGGTTTGTAAAAACCGGCAGCTCCGGCTCCGGTGTGAGCTCCAGTTTCACCTTAAAACCATAAAACGTTGGAGCGTTTCCCTGTTTAACGTGAAATGTGGATCGTTCCGTGTTTCTCAGTCTCACTGGACGCTTTCTGCTGATGACGTTTCTGTTCTGTCACCAAACTTCTTTATTTTATTTTTATTTTTTTTATTACAACACAAATGTAAACACAGA
>NC_135077.1:402500-420000 GCF_051107435.1 Chaetodon auriga
CTAACGTTCTCACAGCCTGACTCTTCACCGTCGTCATGTTCCCCCTAAGGTCAGTCTGGGGAACTTTGGACTCTGGGATCCACCTTCTGTTATCATCATCATCATCATCATCATCATCATCATCGTCATCATCAGACAGTACGAGATACAAAAACCAGACAACAGTATCATATGTGTAAAAAGCCCTAAATGGTCACGTTTCATAGCACCACGATTAGAAATAAACTCGTATCAAATGTTTGGTCAGAGTTTGTGAAAAAGGCACCGACAGACGAGACACTGCTACATCAAACAGCTACGAATTCTTCAACGGTTCTGCATCTTTTTCAACAAATCTAACGACACAAAGGTTCAAACACACACACCTGAAACACACACGGCTGCTCCTCAGCGTCACATTAAACACATCTGAATGTACAAGAAGAACGGCGTCACCAGAACCGACAGAACCGTCAGAACCGTCAGAGCAGAACATCCTGCAGCAAAACAGAAGTGTCAGGTTTGATCCCGATGATGTGAGTCCGTCAGCTGAGGTGAGTGCAGCATCGCAGGAGGAGGAGGAGAAGAGCCTGTGGTGGAGGACTCAGGAGGTGTTCACTGACACTTCCACACAAACAAACTGGAGGGAAGAAAGAGGAGAAGACAAGGAGAGAAACAGTCTGATCACTTCTCTAAACCCAACAAAAGATGTTGATCATCACACCGAAGACGAGACATCAGCAGGACTCTGAATCATCTGACGTCTGGATCGGTGTGCAGGCTCAGCCCTCAGCTGAGTCTCACAGGCTAGACTCCACCTGAGGCCTTTATGCCAGCTTCAGGTGTTTTCAACAGCAGGACGTCAACGTGATGCCGAATACATTAATTTAGCTACAGCTTTAACCTGGAGAGAGGACGGACACACACACTGAGACAAACAGAGACAGAGGTCGTTTCTCAGTACGCCAAGTTCGGACTTACGAACTTGGCAGTTCGGACTTAGCGAGTTGGACCTGGGAGTACAGTCTCTCCAGGACGGGAGGACGCAGGACGGTCGTTCTGCAGTTGGGACGGCGGCGTACTTGATGACGTCACCGTCTCGGCTCGTCTGCCGGTTATCACCGAAAACTTTGGAGCAAATTTTAAACTACGCGCTATCGTGATGAATCGACCACAGATTTGAAGTTTTAACATCCACTTTCTCACATACAAAAATCTTAAAACCACATTCCGTACTACTAAAACAGTAGTATTTCGAAACCTGTAACTTTACAGTTGTGAGTCCTCTCCTCCGCCATCGTTGCTACGAAATGCATTCTGGGATATGTGGCTGCCCCAAGTCCACACAAGTCACCACCCGATGCATCCTCGAGAAAATGGGAGGCACAAGAACACGTCCGGGTATTTGACTGTACTTGGCGAGACGCGGACTTTTGAATTGGAACAGAACTTGGACTGAGACTGATGACGTTTCTCAAGTACACAAGAACACAAGTACAGAGAAGAACGCATGTTGAGAAAGGCCTCAAGACACACACGCCTCTTGTGTACAAAGTGTGCTAAGTAGTTTGTTAAGTTTACTGGTTTATGTTTGTTTGGTTTATATTTGTGTGTGTGTGTGTGTGTGTGTGTGTGTGTGTGTTCATGGTGGTTTATGTTGCTAACTGTCATTTCTGTGCTGATTTATAGTTATTTATAGTTATAGTTATAGTTGTTGAAACACAATGACTCCTTGTCATAATGCTCAGTCAAAGGAACCAGTAATCCTGTGGAGAACCAGTAATCCTGTGGGGAGGTCGGCACATGTAGCTGCTCAGACTTGGTACAGCAAACAGTCGTCAAACGAGTCGCTATGGTCAATAGTTGGACATCCAGATGAGGCTGATAGTTTGAGGGTGCATGCAGACATGTACACGAGTGGACTGCTGGCCTTGGTGTTTGCTCTCAGAGTCTCCGTCTAGTTTCTGCAAGTGTTCTTTGGTCGTCTTTAACCTCACCTGCAGTCGCTGCCGCCGGCGCTGATGACGTACTTGTCATCGCAGGAGAAGCGAACGTTTGTCACGTGAGCAGAGTGACCGAAGTAGCGCTTGTGTTTGGCCTGTAAAGTATCAGAAGAACAGAAATATGCGATTTTCTGCTGACGACGTTCTGAATGCTTCAGGAATTCACCATCACAAATGTTCACGTACAAACTTCTCTGAGCACGGGAAGTCAAAGAGCTTGATGAGGCCGAAGTCGTCTCCGGTCACCAGGTTGAGGCCAGCGTGGGAAACACAGGCGCAGTTCACGTCTGCTTTCTCAGTGTTACGAGGCCATACGCCGAGAACCTCGTCACCCAGGATGCTAGAAAGCACACAGAACAAAACAGAATGTTTGGTCTTTTAGATCTACAATGTTTGCTTCCCAGGCTCTGCATCATGTTCTGCTGGTTCTTCTTGTGGCTCCCTGGGTTCTTCACTACGATTCTTAGCTCTACAGTATGTTCCACAATAAATTCCACAGGATCTAGACGTTCCTTAGGATCTAGAGTGGACTGTGTGAATGTCATTACAGGTGCAGGGATGAAAGGACAGTACTGTAGGTGGAGGAGTGCTGTTGGAGACCTCCTCCTCAGCTCATCTGTCCTCCCCATCCAGAACATGTCTGATGTTGTCCCCCAATGAGTGTCCGTTATCTGTCCGTTAGCTTTAACGGTTCAGAATGAATGACACTAGCTCATCAGAGCAGAGAGGTTTACAGCTGATGAAAACCGATTCCAGGTCAGGATCAGTGTCGCATCATTACGTCAACCACTGTTACTATAGAAGCAGACTCCGTCATCGAGAAGATGAAGAAATGTTTGAATCTAAAGAGAGTTCCCTCGGCTCCTCAGGACGTTGCAGTTACTTCCTTTTCCTTCCTTCCTTTTATAAAGTTAGTTCTCCACAGTTAGTTCCCCAGGTTCAATTGTTAGTTCAGTAGGGTCAACAGTTGGTTCCATAGGTGCTACTGTTAGTTCTGTAGGTTCTACAGTTAGTTCCCCAGGTTCCCCTCTGTGCTTTCTTAGCACTACATTTAGTTTGTCAGCTTCGACTCTGTGTTCGTACTGGAGGAAACACCCCTTTGGCATATTAGTTAATTAATCTCTGGTAGTTCCCTCAGACCTCAGTATGGAAAGTCTCTTGATTACAACTTGCATAAGATAGAAATGAACAGTTTATGTAGTTTATTTCTATTTATTTTGACAGCAGAGCTGGTGGTCTGTGTTCCTTTAGCACCACCGTGTAATTATAGTACAACCTACACTCTACAGTATGTTTCTCACACCTTTCAGCATGTTCCCTAAACATAACACATTATTCAGCATATTACAGCACCTGACCTGATCTGATTTTGCATTTAGCCAGCCTCACCTGGTCCAGGTAGCCCAGGTGATCCTCTCAAAAACAGGCTGCTCTGTGACAATCTTCCCTGAGGGAACTTCATGCACCTGCCGAGTGTAGGTGCTGGTGGACACCTGAGATGGAAATGAAGGAGATTTTACAGTTTGGTTAATTCACTGATGGATGACGTCATGAAAAATTTTCACTGGGTGAAACTGTAGAAAAAGCATCAGCTGCTACATCGACCACATTACAAGAACCATTCGTAAAAGGTCAGCAGGTCACAGACCTGCTGAGCTTTGAGCTGTGACCAAACAGTAATCACACTTAGACTCTGACCAAACTGACGTGGTACACTGGTGTCACTACTCTGAAGAAGTCTGCTCTTTTTAACCTGGATGTGCTTGCTGTCAGCAGAGAAGTCGATCTGGATGACGAAGCCAGGGATGTCCTTACAGTAGCCAATCCTGTTCAGGGACGGTCCCAGAGAAAGGTCGTAGAAATCCACAGCACTTTCAACTGAACCCACTGCCAAGAACCGGTTGTCTGGACTGAACCTGAACCACAAATAAATAAATAAATAAATAAATAACTAAATAAGTGTCGTTGTTTGAAGTCCAACAGAGAAGTGTTAAAGGAGAGTGTCCCACCGAATGTCCTGGATGGCGACGCTGCGATCTCTCTTCTTGCCCCAGACGGTGAGGGAGTTGACCAACAGGACGATGAACTCTCCATTCTCCATACCAATGGAAACCATCTCTCCGTTGGGACTGTAAGAGGTGCACTTGGCGGGATGACCCAAACTCACCTTGTTCAGGAGTTTCTAACACAGAAAACAAGATAGCACAACATGTGAGATGACACACCGACACACAGAGAAACCCCAGTCTGCACCCTCAGTCTCTGGATCTGCACCTTATCAGCCAGGTCCCAGATTCGGATGGTCCCGTCATCGCTGGCGGAGATGAAGACGTCTTTGAAAGGGTGAGTAGCCAAACCCCAGATCCCCCCCTGAGTGTGTCCATTGATCATGGTGTTGGAGGCAGCGTTCTTTTCTCCAACTTCTATGATCTCTCCATCTTTAGTTCCCACCAGGATTTTACCCTGGATCACAAAGTTTGGGGTTGTTGATACAGTGTCAAGAATCACGATCATCTCACCTTCAACTGAAGACTTTATTTTCAATGTCCCTAAAATCTGTTGGAATTAAGCTCAGCACAGTATCTGTCCATCTGTCAGCTGTGCAAACATTTTACTCACATCTTTAAAAATTGGGAAAACACAGTGTTCATCCACATCTTCCATTAGCTGCCGTTCTGCAAATATTTTGCAAAGAGGTGACTGGCTGTCATCATCAAACTGACACTAATAACTGCTCTAAAACTGGAGTTGAATTGCCATAATGTGTCATTTAAACTCCATTCCACGCTGTCCTTATGTGTAATGCACTGAAAAATAACTCAAAACCAGATGTACATGGATGCACATGACCTTTCAGTGATTACTGTGAATGACCCCTGTTTGGTTTCATAATGAGAACTGTCTCGTACCTTCCCTCTGCAGACAGATCGGACGTTCTCCACAAGCTGGCCGGTCTCCAGCTGAAACGCTCTGCACCGCTTCATCTCCTGATCCCAGAGCTTCACAGCTCCGCCCTCTTTAGTCCTGTTAGTTACACCAACAAACAGACAGAGTCTAATTCTGTCCTAGCACCCTCTGTCTATACATTATCTCTAATCTAGTGCTCGAAGCAATCACTTTTATTCAAGGCTAACGTTAGCTAAAGCTAATTTTCATTTGCTAGTGCCTCCTCTGGAGTTGTCCCTCCGTCACTGTTCACTGGCTGCCCTCAGTGTATGACTGGCCATGAGCTTGTCAATCAGAAGTTAACGAGACAGATGTGCTGGAGGGCAGAGAGACCTGAACCCTGTCGATATGAAGGAAGTACCGGTTGGTGAATTTCCATCGTGGCTCCAGCTGGTATACAGCATGTTGACATTTGGGTACTCACGGTCGTTCCTTCCCCCCAGTGACGATAAGTCCGTCCCTCAGGGTTGTGTACATAGTGAAGACTGGACCACTGTGCGCTTTCGCCACCACTCGAACCAGGAAGTGTTCCCTCCATACATACACGTCTCCATTTATAGCGCCAGTGAACGTCAGGTTGTTCTGGTGGAGACAAACGCTGACTTGCAACAACTTGTATATAACTTGCATATGTATTTCATTTCTCAAGGTGAGTCAGAACTACAGTTTTAAAACTTACAGCACCAAAGGCAACAGACAGCATGGTCTGCATGCGGCCGTCCTCTACCGAGCCGATCACTCCTTTCTTGTACATGAGCGAACCTCCGACCAGAGTCCAGAACTTGATGTGTTTGATTCCCACCGAAACAAACTGGGTGTCAGAGTCTGGTCTGAACTCTACCACAAAGATCCGCTCAGCGTGCCCACCTTTACTGGTCACTTTGGTGCCTGGCAGAGAGGTCAAAGGTCACTTTCCAAGTGGATATGGTGATTAACTATCTATCTATCTATCTATCTATCTATCTATATATATATATATATATATATATATATATATATATATATGTGAACACAATGTGAATTTTTATCTTTTTGTGTTTATTACAAACAGCCAATGGCTGTGACAGTACAGCCATTAGTCTCAGCTAGCTATCATGACGCACTACCCCTCCCAGGCTGTCCTGACCTAAAGTCAGCAGTCCATTGCCTGACATGGGAGCTGATTAAGCTCACCTGGACCCTGACAATCTTGTTGAGGACACTATACTGAGAGAACTCTACTGCCTCTGATTCTTTAGTTTGGAGAGAGACGTTAGATCATTTAACATTTTTAAACTAATCGCACAGTTTCAAATGATTTCAGAAATGAGAAAAATGTTTGTACCTTCCTGCCACCTCCACACTGTGATGGTATGTTCAGGCTCCACTCCCACAGAGAGCAGCAGCTTTCCTGTAGCACTGAAGTTGACATAGCCAACACCTTTGGCATGGGAACAGCGAAGAATGGACAGGGTCTGCTTGGTCATGGCATCCCACACATGGATGGATGGAGCGAGACCTGTGAGAAGATACCAGAACCATAGGAACCAAAGAACTGAGGAACCACAGAAGCATAGGCATCAAGTAATCCAGGACCTAAAGATACAAGGAACTGTGGACCTGAGGATCTAAGACAGTAAGGTGGGTACTACGGTAGCCCAAGAAGCTAAGGTATCAAGCAGCCAAGGATTGTAGCATCCAGAGGCCAATATCATTAAGATAGCAATGAAACTGAGGAACCTAGAACCTAGAACCAATGAACCTAAGAACCACAGTATCAAGAAATCAAGAGACCAAAGATCTCATGAACTGTGGTACCAAGGACCAAAGACATTAAGGTGGCCAAGGAACCATGGAACCAAGGTATCAACTAGCCCAGGACCTAAGGATCTCAGGGACTGTGGACCCTGTAACCTGTGGCCTTGAGGGAGCCTCAGAAGCATGGAACCAATGGACCAAGAAACTAAAGTGTGAAACATCAAAAGACCTTAGCATCCTTACAACTGTAAAACCAAGGATTTAAGGAACATCAGGACCAAGGAACCTAAGATCCACAGTATCAAGGAGCAAAGGAACAACAGTTGCCAGGAACTGTGGAACCAACACGCAAGGTCAGGCTTTTAGGAACCAAAGGGGCAAGGTACTAAGGTAATGATCAGACAAGAACCTTGGGAATCTAAGGAATCCATGAACTAAAGTAGTAAGGAAAGAAGAAGGAATGAAAGAACGGAAAAACAACAGAAAAATGGAAACACAAATGGGATCAAAGTGTTGATTGACCAAGGAACCAGAGAATTAAGGAACTGAGGAATGGAGATGCTGAGCATCAGGGAGAACAGGCTAAGAGGTAGGCAGGTAGGGAACCAGTGATTGGACATGCTCTAATGATCATTCACTACTTTCATATTGTTCATGGGTAGGACAGGACTGGTACTGACATGCTGATTCAACAGAGCAGAACTGATAAGTGACTGTTTTGGATTCAGAGTTGGGACAATCAAATCAAAATCTGCTTCTTTTCACTCCATCCTGTTTCTGCATTCACAGCAAACACTTCACATTTTTGGCCATGATCACATAGGACCCCTTTCTTCTGGTGTCTGAAGTCAGCACAAATAATGTTTTGGCACAAGTTGACTCATTGCAAACCAAATCAGAGGTTGCAAAGTTCAAGGAAGTCAAAAACTGCTGATACCAACAGGGACAGATGGATCAGTATCAGTGACTGAAAACTTTTCATCATCTTCTGCTTCAATCTTCTGTGGTGTACCCCAAGGCTCAATTTTAGGCCCTACTGTATTTGCACTACATATGTTTCCACTGGGGTCTGTTTTTAGAAAACACAACCTTCCATAACATTTGATTCAATCATTTTTTGGGGGTTCTATCCTAAAAATGTGTGTATTTATAATTTAATCTAATCCTTTAAACACACAGTCTCATTGAAATCAGGAATTCTTTTTCAAGAGAGACTTGAGTATAAAATACTGGACATACACAGTTTAAGTAAAGACAGTCGCACAGACAATTCACAGACACACTCTATACATTTTCTACCATTAAGAAAAAACATTTACAAGTGTGATTCCAAATGCTTAAGTACTACATGATGTTCAAATGAAATATGAGAATGCTTTTTTGGAGGTTATTCAATTTGCATGAAGCTTAGTATTTGAACCAAATACTGAATTTAAATGTAACCAGAGAGCAGAGTTAAAAGGTCATTTTTATAGAGAAACATACAATGCTGCTCCATGTGCTGAAACTTTTTCCACCGCAGCTCCCAGAACAGTTTACAGTCTAAAGAATCTGCTTCTGAGTTCCCTCAATTAAGATTAATTAATAGTATTATTTAATTTCTCTGTAAAGTATTTAGTGAAAATATTTTGTCTGAAATCTGTCCGGAAGGTGTTCTGCTCTGGACCCAAGCGCTGGACACAAAGTCCCATGTGATCATGGCTAAAATAACACCGCTGCATTCAATGGCCTGTATCCTCTGCATCAGTGCAACAGATCCAGATCCTACAAGACCTACCTGACCACAGTACAGACAGCACATACAGGAACCACCCAGGCTAGTTGGGCTAGTTTAGCATGCGAATAAGAGGTGCTAAGCAAGGCTTTGTACTTAGTCTCATGCTAATACTAACATGGAGCACATTGAAAACACAGAAGGTTTTTCATCCACACTAATGTATTCAGGTTTTCTACACTTCAACATGAAAAACACATCAAACTTTGAATCTCTTCCTCAGCTTCCTCATTAATGGTGGCTGAAGTGAAGGTTGATTTATTGACAAAATGATCTTAACTCAAAGTTGAGTAACTAGTTTGTTCCAGAGCTTTCAAATACATATATACCAAGACAAGTGCTTCCATTGATGACTGTGAGACAAATTCTATTAGCTCTGAAAAAAGTGGACGTGGAGTTAATATTTTTTGACACAAAATGAGTCAATAGCATCAGTTTCTGGTCAGAGGCCGAACCTCCTGGAGGTCTCATCAGTTTGGTGTAGTGGCTCCAGTCCAGATGGAAGAGCGTCACACATATTCTTTGAATTCTTCCAGTTTGAGTCATTGGTTTTCGGAAACCTCAAGAATATTTTTGTTGGTCTGCTGTGGAACTTTCATTGGAGTAAATGGGAGAGTATGTAGTTCTCCTGGTCCCAGCAGGTTAAAGCCCTGTTCTGTCTCTTCTGACTCTCTCCGTGACCTCAGATTTAAAGTATTTTCAGCCACCAAGAGGTTGCCAACACTCCGCCACCTTCATCTGATCCTTCTGCCGACGTGTCCTCTACAGGTGTGCTATCCACCAAGTGCAATATATATACTGAATATATCCACGTAGACAGACAGAGTGGGCTTCAGATTACTGCAGAGGGAATGTTTAGCAATGTAATTTCATAATCGTTGTGTACCGAGCAGATAAAACAGCTTGTGCTGATTAACCTGATTATTCACTGTGAATGAATTACTATATAATTCAGGGACCTCAGATATGAATGAAAGTGGGAATCACCTTTCAGGAGCTGAAATCTCCACATTATCAAACATGTTTTCTGTAAATCATGCTTCATCGCTAACGTCCCCCTGCACTGCTGTCCTGTCATCCCTTCCCAGGAGATTTAACCATCGTTCACATTTGGCCTCACGTGACAACTCCAGCGACTGTCGGTACGACAGCCAAGTCCAGTTTCCAGTGGCGGGAAACGGTGGTTAAATATGAATGGACTGCGTAAAGAAGCCGTGTTTTCATCTGAATCCACATTAGTGCAGACGTAGTCTTGGGGGGTCGAGCTACAAACAACTACAGCAGACCTGAACAGGATCCTGACTGCTGATACTCACCGGACACTTCAGCCTCTACACACCGAGAGCGAACGACACCAACAGGTTAAACGCTGCGTTCTTCACATCAGTGTAAACACAATCATGCCTGTGAATGTGGCCAATGACAGCAGAAAGGTGAGCAGGGTCTTACCTGGCAGGTCAGTGATGTCACCTGGAGATGAGGTGAGGCGGTGACAATGAGGAAGCAGTGGAAAAGAAAAGAAGTGCAATGGGCGAAAAGCAGCCAGTCATGCATGAGAGCAACACAGTGATCAATACTTGAACTCTGCCACCTGTTTCTACAAGCTGAATGTCTGCGTGTAGATACACAGTCTGAGGTTTTTATACACACAGATACACACCGAGGTCTGAAATACTATAAACAGGTTTTCATACACAGAGAGATACATACTGAGGTCTGACGCACTGGAACCAGGCTTTTAACACCGTCACTTTATGGTGGTTTTGCTTCTCTTTGTAGTTATTTGTCTTTTGGGAAATGTTGCGAGTCACTTCAAACAGAGACTCAGGGGCCTGCTGCCCCCTCGGGCCCCTGGGCCTGAACCCAGCAGGCTCAGGGGCCTGCTGCACCCTCGGGCCCCTGGGCCTGAACCCAGCAGGCTCAGGGGCCTGCTGCCCCCTCGGGCCCCTGGGCCTGAACCCAGCAGGCTCAGGGGCCTGCGGCACCCTCGGGCCCCTGGGCCTGAACCTAGCAGGCCCTGTCAATCATCCATTCAGTCTTATCATCAGGCAGTTAAGAATCATTTCAGAGTGATTTTCAGAATCATAGCTGCAGATATTTAACACAGACTGACGCTGGTCCACATTTCTGGACTGTAACTGGACTTCAGAGCGTGAACTGAGCTTTGATTTCAGCTCTGAGACTCACCGATCTGTCCTGTAGCGATGACGTTTTGGTATTTTGGGTGTTGATTGACGGTCAGACAGAGGATGTCGTCGGTGTGTTCCAGGTAGAAACTCTGAGTTCCTGTAGGGACAGGAAGTAGGAAGTGAGACATCACCTTCAACAACAACGACATTTAAAATCAGACGCTCAGTCTGAAGGTTAACTGACCGGCGGACAAGTTCTGGATGACCACGGCTGCAGCGGTATGGAAGATGATGTCGGCGCCGTCGTTGAGGTAATGCAGGTTGTTGCGGCAGTCGAAGCCTCGGTAGCCAAAGACGTGCTCCAAAACCAGCTCCTGAAAACCAGACGTGACAGAGGAGAGACAAGCAGCTGTTTACAGTGAAACCATGTGACGGAGGACTGACGGTGCAGCCTCGTACCGACCTCCAGCGCCTTCTTCTTCTTGGTCACATTGTTCCGCAGCAGTTTGTCAGGCAGCGGTGCAGCTCGACTCACAGGAGGCCTGAACGGGAAACCAGTTCAGAACACATCAGTACAACACTGTGTGTGTGTGTGTGTGTGTGTGTGTGTGTGTGTGTGTGTGCGTACCTCTCCTCCACAGGAAGCTCTTTGTGCTGCAGGTGAGGTCTGGTTCCTGACATGTTCCTGATGCTGGCAGAGTAGATCTTGGTGACATAGTCCACCAGCTTCTCCCGGGCCACGTCACTATCATACCCTGAAACCAGGACGAGTCCGTCACATGACTGTTTCCTCTGCGAGCAGACAGCTGAACACATCACACATCAATCATTCAGTCAAGGCCTTGAAATGGTTTCATGACTTTTCCAGGCCTGCGTTTGGACCAATCGACAGCCGCATCAGGTGCAGTACCTCTAACGTCCACCAGAGGCTGCTGCGATCAAACTGACTGTATGGAAGTGAGTGAGGAAACATCTGAAAACAGGTTCAGCAGATTCACAGAAGGAGACTTCAGAATAAAAGCTCAGTCCAGACTTCCTGTTACCTCCGTCCTCCTCCGTGTCGTCGTCTGATTCCTCGCTGTCAACAGCTTTGCTCTCTTTGTGACCCGGCGGCTCTCTGGTCCAGATCATCAGCGCCGTGTCGGCCCCGCCCACAGACAGCAGCACGGAGTCGTCGTTGGACCAGCGGACGTTCGTCACGTTGGTGCTGTGACCCACGTACTTCTTAAACTTGGCAAACTGGCCCTGAGGTCAGTTTGTGAGGTGGAACAGAGAAAAATCAGACGTGAAGATCTGAGATGTAATTTGGGTAAAACTCATTTGAAAACTCGGCTCAGATATCCGTTTTCCGGATCGTCCCACGCTGCACCGGGAGCCAGCGGACATCGTCATCAGACGACAGCCAATGGGTTCACTGATCCATAATAAACATCACCTGTGATTAAATTCTTTGAAATCTTGCAAACCTTTAAATAAGTTTTGGCAAAATAGAGTGTGAATTAGTGCGTGTTTGCATTTCCTACTTCTGCACCGTCACAGTGATCAGATGATTCACGATCTGAGGATTAATAAGCATTAAGTACTCTGAGCTGTAGTTTTACGCAACTCTGTTCAGACGTCACAAGCAGCCTTAACAACAAAAAGACCAAATACAAAAACAGCCTGAAAGACAAAGGGGACAGAAAACAGCTGTACACTGTTTTCTGTCGGGTCTCCAGTCAGCTCTTGTTACCCAGAACAACCAGAGCTTCATGATGGTGAGTCCAGTCAGATTCACAGTCACATTTCCCTCACAGACAAAGTAAAAGACATCAGACCGAGTGCGTCTCACCCTGGACGGGAAGCTGAACAGTTTGAGGAAGCCAAAGTCGTCTCCAGTGGCGAGCAGTTTACGATCTTTGGTGAGCGAGGCGGCGTTAACGAAGCTGAGCGCTGGCCATATTCCCTCACAGGTGGGACCCAGAACAGAAGTCCAGCTCGCCCAGTCCAGCTTCTCAAACTGGAAGCACACAAAGATGTGTGTCTGTGCAGGCATGGAAAGACCCCGACGAGTTCAGAGACAACATCAACACAGACTGACCTCTGCGATGCTGATGTTCTGTTTACGTCCTCGAGGAGCCTCAAAGAAAAGCTGCTCTTTGGCTCCAGTGTTCACCTGCAGCAGTTTACCTGTCGACACAAACACCGGAAAGAGTCCAAACTCTAACAAAACCAAAATCACTTTATTTTATGTACGGTGGTCTTTTTAGGACACCTCAGACGTTGCACCGTCAGACTGGATCAGTTTTCATGAGGCTGAGCTGGACTGAATGCTAACATCAGTACACAGCTAGCGTTAGCGACAGCATGTTAGCAGGGACGCTGCCATTTGACTTGACATTTTAGCATGCTAGCATGTTAACATTAGTACATACATTCGAGTGGTATCATGTACATCTAATATATGTCTGACATGCTAGCCTGTAAGCGTGCTAACATGCTAAGCTGTTGAGCTAGCATGCTAACTTGAATTTCATTGTACAGTTTTGACAGTGTTGACCTGATGGTGGCGCCACATCAAAACTTGACTGATCCCTGCAGCTGCACTGATACCATGTCCAAAACGTCACCTGCCGTTAACAGTTAGAGTGTTAGCATAGCAGCAGTACAGGTGAATGTGTGTTCACCTCTGGAGTCCCAGTCGATGTGTGTGATGTAGCTGCCGGCTCCTTTACAGATGCCCACTCTCTTACTGGTCAGGACGTTGTAGATGTCCACAAAGGAATCATGGGATGCCACAGCGAGGTACTTCCCCGTGTCTGAAACACACAGAGCTGTTACTCATCTCCCACTCACCTGTCGTCATCTTCTGTGTCACATCTGTGTGGTGAGTTCAGGTACCTTGGGAGAAGCGGATGTCTGAGATGAGCTCCCTGCGGTGGTGGAAGGTCACCATGTCCTCCAGCGTGTCGGCGTTCACCACCAGGAAGCTGCCGTCGTTCAGACCGACCGCCAGAGCTTTACCGTCAGGAGAGAAGGCACAGCACCGCCCACCTGACGGGAAACTCACAGGTAACACCAAGGTAACACACACACACACACACACACACACACAGGTAACACACAGGTAAAACACACACAGATAAATGGGGATACTCAGATTTCCTCCCTCTCACCCTTCTTGAGTTTGCGGACAGCGACCATGCGGTGATTGGCCGACAGCTCCCAGATCCTCAGAGTTTTGTCATCGCTGACGGTGGCACAGACAGGAAGTAGAGGGTGAGCCGCTAAACCCCACACCTCCCCCTCCATGTGACCCTGAACACAACACACACGGGTAACATTTAGTACAGCAGGAAATGAAGGGAGCTCAACACAGAACATGCTGCTTCATGTTTCAGGTCCTGGAGATGTTATCAATGCTGCGTCATGTTTCAGGTCCTGGAGATGTTATCAATGCTGCTTCATGTTTCAGGTCCTGGAGATGTTATTAATGCTGCGTCATGTTTCAGGTCCTGGAGATGTTATTAATGTTGCGTCATGTTTCAGGTCCTGGAGATGTTATTAATGCTGCGTCATGTTTCAGGTCCTGGAGATGTTATCAATGCTGCGTCATGTTTCAGGTCCTGGAGATGTTATCAATGCTGCGTCATGTTTCAGGTCCTGGAGATGTTATTAATGCTGCGTCATGTTTCAGGTCCTGGAGATGTTATCAATGCTGCGTCATGTTTCAGGTCCTGGAGATGTTATTAATGCTGCGTCATGTTTCAGGTCCTGGAGATGTTATTAATGCTGCGTCAAATAAAACAACTCCATCTTCAACAATGTGGAAGAAATGTTTCTGAGTTGATGGTCTGACAGATAATCAATCGATCAGGTGACTGATCAGACTTGACATCAAACTGAACTTCAAACCACCGATTAGCTGCTCTCAGCTGCAGCCACGTGATGATAACATGACTGTTAATTCTTACGTCTTCATATTTCTATATTCAGACCTGAACCAGCAGCGTCATCGGTCCACCCTTGTCGATCTCCAGGATTTCTCCGTTCTTTGTTCCTAACAGGATGTGACCGTGACCCAGAGTGATGGCTCTGATGGACGGGTTGTCCTCCAGCAGCAGACCTGAGTCAGAGAGATGTGACTTCAGATGAAAACAGCTTTCACCGCAGAGACAAATAAGACTACAATATGAAAGAATATAACAGAAAACTATCAAAGCTTTATTCTTTTTATGGGTTACAGGCATGAGCTCCATCAGCCTGTGCGTGTGTCTGACATCAGGGTCATTTTTCCCTCAGTGATGACTGCAGACACACTGAGCTCCTGTCAGTCTGTGACCTGGCTGCTCCTCCTCTCAGGTAACAGTTAGCTGTTAGCTAATGCTGTTAGTAGTTAGCTGCTGTTGTTAGCTGATGATGTTAGCTGATGCTGTTAGCTGTTAGCTGATGCTGTTAGCAGTTAGCTTTTAGCGGTTAGCTTTTAGCAGGGTACTCATAGATGTACAGACTGGATCACTGTGATACTGAAGAAAACTCCTCAGTCCTGCAGGCCTCTTCTGTGGTTTCTCAGTGGATTTCTGGAGGTTTGTTCTGGATCCTCAGAGATAATGATCTCCACAGGAAGTGACGTCACTCTGAACCAGATCAACATGTGTTTCATGTCCATGAGTTCACATCTGACTGATTCTGAAGAGGAGGAGGGAGGAGTGTGACTCTAATTCACCTCCTGCAGTATCTTTGCCTCCTCTGACTCTTTGCTCTGAAACATGTGGACATGTCTGCTCTTCATAACTTTGGTCCTTCATCATGAACTGCTGTCATTACTGTCTGTCTGTCTTCACTCATCATCCTAAATTAAGTGAACTGCAAAATCATCCTTTACTCTTCATCACTTCAGAGATGGTAACGATTCATAAAAAAAGAGAAAATCAAACCTTTGGACGACGGAGAGAGAGCGGCTCTCTTGATGGCGTACGTCTTCAAACATCTCTCAAACATGTCGTCCCAGAGCTCCACGATGCCGTCCTTCCCCCCCGTCACGAAACCCTGGACAGTGAATGCATCACGGGACACAGAAAACAAGCAGCAGTGATCATCTTCAGTCTGTTTATGTTTATCATCTACAACATCGACGTCCACGCAAACTTCACAAGTTCACATTCAGACTTCACATCTACGGAAGCCTCGAACAGACAAAAAGAAAAACTCAAATCACATCATTAAACTGACTTTTCCCTCAAATCCTTGTTCTGACAATATTTTTCATCTTTTTCCACGTTTCATAACAATATTAGTCCTGAGGTCTTTTTTCTTATGAGTTTATTCTTGTACTATAATTATTTTGTCTTTGTCCGTAATATTCAGCCTTATTTCATAAATTTCATTATAATTTCCTTGTGAAATTAGTACAAACTTTTTACAAAAAAACATTTTTTTCTAAAAGAATTCTGACCTTTCTAGTAAAATTAAAATTAGAAATGTATTTTTTAGAATATAATTGTGACTTTTGGGAAATTGAATTTTTTCTCCTTAAATATTAAAACTTATAATTTCGTAGCTCATGAGGTCGTAGTGGTTCTAATTCTCCATCATCATCCATACGAGAATCTCCCTCCTCATCCTCTTTTAGATGATGATCCAGAGTTAACTGGTACAGATAAGTGATAGCTGGGCGATGTCTCTGACGCAGGTGTTCCAGGTGTTCCAGGTGTTACCTTGTCCAGGGAGCACATGGCGAACACGGGGCCATCGTGGGCTTTGATGGTCTTGATGAGCGTCGTGTCTCTCCAGATGTATACATCTCCATTGGTGGCTCCGGAGAAGACCAGGTCCTCCGATCGACCGTAACATGCCGACATCATTGTCTCCTGCTTCCCCAGGTTCCCAAAAATCCCTCGTTTAAACGTCAGACCGCCACCTGCAGGCGAGAGCGGGAATGTCTGCTGCTGATGGATTAAAGGTTACAGTGAAACACAACATATTTAAGGACACTCTGGGACTTTAGAGACATAGGTCCAGGATGTATTTAGCCTAGCTTAGCACAAAGACTGGAACCAGGAGGAAACTGTTAACCTAGCAGAACAATAGACTTCTTTTCATTTATTTAATATTTTTGTTGAAATTCCTGGTTTTAACATCCTGAAGTTAAAAAAAGTAGCTCTATGAGACCATTAGCATGCTAACATCCTCGGAATAACAATGCTAGCATGCTAATGTGAAGCAGGCATAATGTTTGTCAAGATCACTGTGTTAGCATGCTAACGTTAGCTGGTCCAGCTGAGGCACAACATCTTTAACTCTGCAGATATTTGTCAAACCAAAGTGTTTGACACATTAACACGTTGACCTGATGATGGTGCTAGAGGGTCAATGAAGTCCATCCTGAGGGAAACATGAACCTCTGAAGTCTGGATCGAAGTGGAGGACAGACGTCACTAAGATTTCATGAGTCATGAAAAACTTTTTGTGTCGTTTTCTCATTTATTCATTTGGTTCTGAAGCTTCTTCCTCTAATCTTCTTTTTGCCAACTCAGCGTCAGTAGAACAATGATTATTTCAACAGGTAATGAACCCTGACCCTCTCACCTGAGAATCAAGGTGTGTTTCAGGTAAATGAGGAGAGAAAACAGCGTTCAGTACCTGAATGCTGCCAGAACTTGATGTGTTTCATGCCAACCGTCAGCAGTTTGTCCATCCTGAACGGGTTACTCTTCACCACAAAGATTTTGTCTTTATGGCCCCTGCAGGACAGTCCGCCATTATTCTCTATGTTTATTATTGTCCACAAATCTCAACTTCACACTCAAGACAACGACATCTCTGACTTCCTGTCTGTGGCTGTCAGCTACAAGTTCATTGGTTCCTACTGACGGCCTGAATGTCTTCATCTTAAGGACAAACTGCAGTCATTTCTTAAAACAGCACAAAGGTAACAACACATCTGGAAACCC
>NC_135077.1:427500-487500 GCF_051107435.1 Chaetodon auriga
ATAGGTGATCTGGATCACAATGGTGGTTTGAAAGAGTCAGAAATGGTATTTTACAGATGCTTAATTTGGGATAACAAATGATGTGGTCACAGATGTTGATTTAGGGATAACATATTGTAATTTAGTGTAAACAAACACTGCTGATTTTAGGGAGGGCTAAGCTGTGGCTGCCTCACACTGACTTGAATTGGTTCATCATGTCAGTCCAGGGCAGTATGTTGGACAGTACTGGGTCTTTGTTGTCTAGGATAAATGCTGATGGAGTATTTCTTGGTGTTACCTTGGAGGAGGGGCTCCAGGACGCCGTTCATGACGCCCTCTGGTAGGAATCTCCACTGGAAGACAGCGTGGTCAGCACCGCCTGTGCTGACGACCCACTGCAGGTCGTTGGACCAGCGAACGTTTGTCACATGGGCAGAGTGGCCAATGTACTTCTTGAATTTGGCTCCTGTTTGAGGAAGAACATGCAGAAATTACAAAAAACAGAGGAGATCATGAAGCACTTTGGTCCAACAGTGGTCAGAAACAACTCATGACTCTGGAATCACAAGGTGAGACAGAAGGATGCACGACTACAGGAGCTGGTTGGAGTTGGTGGTCAGCAGCATTTTATGGGATATGAATCCTTTATTTCTTATCAAATCTGTTCAACTTCGACTTCTGTAACCATTCAACATAAAATGGTAAAACTCAAAGAATCAAGATTGCCCCTATAGTTATTAATGCTGCATCATAAAGTACTCCCAGGAACTGAATTCAGATCCTGGTTCCTCTGTCTAAAGTCTACAAGTGGCTAAAAAGGTTTCCGGGTTCCTGAAGTGGAGGAGTTCTCTTTGTGTGAATGTTTGTCAGACCGACCTTTCTTAAGGCATGGGAACCTGAAGAGTTTGACAAGGCCTAGGTCATCTCCGGTCACCAGGACGGCGCTGCTGTAGTTGGCGTCCACAGAGTTCACGTTGGTGACGTTTGAGTATTTGGGCCAGATGCCATTAACCTCCATCCCAACAACACCTGTCCATGTCATCCAGTGGATCCCCTTTGCCTCCTCTTTAGGAACCTGCTTCCCTGCTGTAGGACACAGGAGAAAGGCCAAGAAGGTCAGGGGTATTGGGGAGATGAATAAATCCCAAGTCAAGGCAGGTAAGTCCAAACTCAACTCTCTAGATGTGTAACTCCCAAGTCAGGTCCCAAGTCTTCATAGGTACAGTAAGCCCTGAGTCAAGTCCCCAGTTCAAACAGGGTAAGTCCCAAGTGAAGACCCCAGTCTAGATAGAGGAGTCTTAGTTCAGGTCTCCGGTCCAGACAGGTGAGTCCCAAAGTGGTATTACAATCGCTCTGACATAATAATATCAAAGCTAACAGTTTGAGTTTCAGTGCATTGGAGACTCAGACTCAGACAGTACCTGGCATTCGGTAGAAGAGCCGTTCTCCGGCACCGTCATTGGTCTGCAAGAAGCGACTGTCGACCGACCAGTCCAGGTGGGTGATGAAGGATGAGGAGCGGCTGCACTCACCCACCTTCTTGTAACGCTGGGCCACGGCATAGATGTCCACCAGCCCGTCGTTTGATCCCACCGCCAGGAAGGAGCCATCTGGTGAAAACTTGAGTTCATGGATCACCTCCTTCCTGTCTTTGATGTGAACGACCTCTGTCATGTCCCTGAAGACAAAGGATTGTTACCTCAAGTTCCTCAAAAAAAGAAATCAATCAATCAATCAATCAGTCCAAGGTTTTGAACAAATTTCAGTTAATTATTTTCAATTTCAACTTTTCATGTTATTCTTCTAACCAGAGGCATTTGTTGTGCGTACACCAAAGTACAGGTCTCAGACTATGGCAACTGCGCATCTGGCTGTACCAGCAGGCTCAGTCCTGGGTCCTCTTTCATTTTAATATTAACAAGATTCCATTATACCAATCCAAAATAAAACTGTTGTTTTTTTGGACTGATAAAAATTAGCATTAGCTGCCGCACCTGAACAACCTACTGCTCTGTTGTCCCTCTATTCCTAATTTTAAAGTTGGACAAAGGCCAGAACTGCTTGTCAGCACCTGTAATGGTTAACGCTTACAGGCCTCTCCTCATTTCAAGTAACAACAAACATCACAGTAAGAAGTTGGATGAATGAACCAGTTCACAAGCAACAGCACCCTGAGGTCACCTGACACGCAGCACGGTGAAGGATCCGTCCTTCATGCCCAGAGCAAGTTGAGACCCATCGTTGTTGAAGGAAACACTGCGGACAGATTCCTCCATGTTACAGCGAGCCAGCAGAGTGTGGTCAGGAAGACTCCACAGCCTGAGAGAGACAGACAGACAGACAAACAGACAGGTGAGGGGTGAAGTCAGCTGATCAGCAGAGGTGGTGTGGCGGAGCCGGTGTGTCAGACTGACCTGACGGAGCGGTCGTCACTCCCGGTGACGGCAACTGGCTGTTTGGGGTGCAGATCGAGCGCCCACAGCTCGCCCTCACTGTGACCTTGCATCAACAGAACCGGTTTGTCTCGGTCTCGGACCATGACCTCGAAGATCTCACTGTCCTGCGTCCCCGCCAGGATCCGGTCAGCCTTCCAGCAAACGCTGCGGATCGACAGACCTGGAACAGAAAACACAGCTAACGTTCCAGCTCTGACTTTCACTCATTTCACACATGAAGTCAAATATTTTCTTGTCCATCCAACATCAGCTCCCTCATCAGGAAAGCACAGCAGAGGATGTTCTTCCTACGGCAGCTGAAGAAATTCAGCCTGCCAAAGACAATGATGGTGCACTTCTACACAGCCATCATCGAGTCCATCCTCACCTCCTCCATCACTGTCTGGTACGCTGCTGCCACCGCCAAGGACAAGGGCAGACTGCAGCGTGTCATTAGGTCTGCAGAGAAGGTGATTGGCTGCAATCTCCCATCTCTTCAGGACCTGTACGCCTCCAGGACCCTGAGGCGTGCAGGAAAGATTGTGGCTGATCCCTCTCACCCCGGACACAAACTCTTCAGACGCTCCCCTCTGGCAGGAGGCTGCGGTCCATCAGGACCAAAACCTCACGTCACAAGAACAGTTTTTTCCCGTCTGCTGTCAGCCTGATCAACAAGGCCCCGAACCCCCCCGACACTCTTCACACTCCACCTCCACCTCCACCTCTACCTCTACCTCCACCTTCACCTCCACCTCTCACACTGACACTGACATAACTCTGCGTTACATTAACGCTCAGCTCGGATTTCCTTGTTTACTGTATCACTGCCAGCTGTACTGCTCTTTATATTCTGAAAAAAAAAAAAAAAAACAGACTCTGTATGTATATTTATACTGTTATATTTTTTACTTTTTAATAGCTTATTTTTAGAACATGTGTCACCAAAACAAATTCCTGGTATGTGTAAAATTGTACTTGGCGATAAAGTTTTTTCTGATTGTGATTCTGATTCCAGCAGATTAAATGTGACACCATCAGCGTGTTGACTGGACTGAACACATCTTCAGGCTTTGATGCGGTCGTTCTACATTCAATACACCTGTGTGCCACTGACGAGCATCATTCATTAATCTGCTGATTATTTTCACACTTTTTCTTGATTTACTGATCAATTCTTTGGTCTATAAAAGGTCAATAATTATTAAAAAATACATATTCCAGCTGCCCGGAGCTCAAGGCGACGTCTTCACCTGTCTTCAGCCAACACTCCAAAATCCAAAGAGTTTCAGTTAACGTGGAAAAGATGAAGAAGCCCTGCAGACCTGAGAAGCTGGGATGACTGCAGATTTGCCTTTTTTTACTTAAAAAATGACTCTGAATGAACAATAAATGAGTCATACAGCTGCAGAGTAATTGTCTGTTAGTAGACGAACACGTTAATCTGAGATACTCTGGGAAATCTGGGATTTTTTAATGTTCGCTGACTGACCCTTAAACAAACTTTTTGTTTTGATGAAATCTGACAGAAGGCTGACTGTCAAAAAATGTCTTTATTTACGTGAATACAGTCCAGGTCTCTAGTCCAGCACACCTCAGTTCCTGGCCCATAATCCCAGACAGTGCTTTGTACAACAGTCCTGATTGGTGACTCAGACACTCCGATGTTCACTCTCCACCTCTGAAAACAGACCTTTGTATCCCTGCTCGGCCTCCTTCAGGTCGATCTTGGTGATGGGTTTGAAGTCGACGTCCCACAGTCGGATGCAGCCGTCTCGTCCCCCCGTGGCGAATCCTTCCTCACAGGAGTGCATGCTGAAGATCCCCGCCTGAAAAACATGCCGCATGAAAGTAAAAGGACAAAATGACACTTCATCAGTCAAGGAGCTCCAGAGCCTCCAGAGCCCTCAGAGCCTCCAGAGCCCCCAGAGCCCCCAGAGCCTCCAGAGCCCCCAGAGCCTGCAGAGCCTCCAGAGCCCTCAGAGCCCCCAGAGCCTCCAGAGCCCCCAGAGCCTCCAGAGCCCTCAGAGCCCCCAGAGCCCCCAGAGCCTCCAGAGCCTCCAGAGCCCTCAGAGCCTCCAGAGCCCTCAGAGCCCCCAGAGCCTCCAGAGCCTCCAGAGCCCTCAGAGCCCTCAGAGCCCCCAGAGCCCTCAGAGCCTCCAGAGCCTCCAGAGCCCTCAGAGCCCCCAGAGCCTCCAGAGCCCCCAGAGCCTCCAGAGCCTCCAGAGCCCTCAGAGCCTCCAGAGCCTCCAGAGCCTCCAGAGCCCCCAGAGCCTCCAGAGCCCTCAGAGCCCTCAGAGCCTCCAGAGCCCTCAGAGCCTCCAGAGCCTCCAGAGCCCTCAGAGCCTCCAGAGCCTCCAGAGCCCTCAGAGCCCTCAGAGCCTCCAGAGCCTCCAGAGCCTCCAGAGCCCTCAGAGCCCTCAGAGCCTCCAGAGCCCTCAGAGCCTCCAGAGCCTCCAGAGCCCCCTGTCTGCTTACTGCGGTACTGAAGCTTCCCCCTGAAAATAACTCTGTGTGTGTGTGTCTGTATCTCTGAGTGTGTGTGTGTGTGTGTGTGTGTATATATATCTCAGTGTGTGTCTCTCTGTCTCTCTCTCTCTGTGTCTCTGTGTATGTGTGTGTGTGTGTGTGTGTACCCCGTGCGCGGCCTGCACTGTCCTGATCAGGGTGAGTCCTCTCCACACGTAGACGTCTCCGTTCAGGGCTCCGGAGTAGGTCAGCTCGTCTTTGGCTGCAGAGACGCACAGGATGGTCTGCAGGTCCCCCGTCTTCCCGAACACGCCCCTCTTCGGCGTCAGAGCGTTTCCACACAGAGTCCAGAACTACGGACAGACCAGCATCGTCATCTTCACCACGCGCACATCATACTCAGCGGTACACGTGCTCCAGTACTGGACGTTTTGAGGTACTTGTACTGTCTTAGAATATTTCCACTTTATGCTACTTTATATTTGTACTGCACACCTGAGAGGAAAATGTTGTAAAAGTTCATACAAAAGCAGCTGAAAATACTGATCGACTAATCGATCAGCGGACACAGGGGACACTTTACTGCAGTACTCTGAACACTTGAAGTACATTCTCCTGATTATACTGACATACTTCCACTGCGGTAACCTGTGACAGAGTATTTTACAGTGTGGTATTTGTACTTTTCCCTCGTGTCAAACTCACCTTGATGTGTTTGACTCCACAGCTGACCAGACGGCTGGACTGGAACGGGTCCCAGGCCACGTCAAAGACCTGCAGGACAGCAAGTATACAAGTCAGCTTTGTTTCCATAGAGAGGACATGAGGGTGGAACACTGCAGGACGTCAGCTTTCAGAGTGTTTCAGGTACAAACACCTGAACAGAATCAGTGTGAATGAGTGAACAGTCGTACTCTGTCTGAGTGTCCGGTTGCCGTGGCGAGGACCCGTCCCCTCCTCCAGTCCCAAACACACAGCGTGTTCTTGGCGTCCAGACCGACGGACACCAGGCGCTACGACAGAAAGGACAGAAACAGATAGAACCCTTTAGGTTCAGCACGTAGCCCCGCCCCCTCTGACACGTAAACCACAGGATTGGACGATACGAGCCGTCACTCATAAACTGACTGACGGCTCACACTCGTGTTCAGTCAGTGTGTGTGTGTGTGTGTTCAGTCAGTGTGTGTGTGTGTTCAGTCAGTGTGTGTGTGTGTGTTCAGTCAGTGTGTGTGTGTGTGTGTGTTCAATCAGTGTGTGTGTGTGTGTGTGTGTGTGTGTGTGTGTGTGTGTGTGTGTGTTCAGTCAGTGTGTGTGTGTGTTCAGTCAGTGTGTGTGTGTGTGTGTGTGTGTGTGTTCAGTTATAAGTGGAACAAAGCAGAGTTTTACATGTTGGAGTGCCTCAAGGCAACATCCTGAACCACAGTCTGTGGTCAGAGTCTGTAACGGAACATGAACATGTATGAACACATGAACATGTATGAACACATGAACATGTATGAACACATGAACATGCATGAACATGTATGAACACATGAACATGCATGAACACATGAACATGCATGAACATGTATGAACACATGAACATGTATGAACACATGAACATGCATGAACACATGAACATGTATGGAGACTTGCAGTGTTGCAGACACTGTGGAGGTCTGACTCCATCAGGTCTTTGGAAGCACTTAAGCGTTCACCTTTGAGAGGGGCGTGGTCTCACCTGTCCATCGGAGTCAAAGCCCAGACAGGCCACCCCATGTGTGTGGACGTCCCTCAGGATGGAGACGGTCTGCATGGCGTAGGTGTCCCAGATACAGATGAATGGGTCTTTTCCCACCTGACCCGTCGCCACCTGGATCTTATCTGGATGGATCGCCAGACTGGGGGGGGGCAGAGAGGGGGGGGAGCGAGAGAGAGAGAGAGAGAGAGAGAGAGAGAGAGAGGGGACACGTGAGGACTGACCTGGTGAATCCTCATCAGATCAGACTTCTCGTTCACTTTCTGTTCATTTTCCTTTTGTTTATTATGAATAAATGAATTCACAGACAATAAAAAAGACAAAATACAATAAAATCATGTGCTTCTCAGCTCTGTCTCTGACTGGGATCACACCAGTTTAAACTGGACCATTCAGAGATCTTCACACACACACTGTCACATGTCGCCCCCTACAGACGGCAGAGGCCACGCACACACAACGTCCTGTGTGTCCTCACGGGCTGAAGTCGGACACGTCCAGAGGACGTCCCGCTCCTCTGCTGAGCTCATCACGACTTCAACTTCCTGTCAAACTCTGAGCTCGTCAGGCAGCGTGACCTCACCAGAGCCGCGCTGCGATTGGCTGACAAAGCGTTTCTGCGTCTGGACGAGACGAACTGCCTGCAGGCTCGCTGCTTCGTGAAAGACTGAGCAGAGACAACGTGTCTTTAGCCTCATCAAACGTCCTGTCCACAGGAAGCATGACGTTACCATGGAGACAGTGAGCCTGCTGTTTGAACTGTCTCCATGACACTGTCCTGGATCAGCTGATGATGAGGATGATGAGGATGATGAAGTTGAAAAAAAAATGATGATGACAAAAAAAAAACACCTGCACCAACACTACTCATCAGCTGGTGTCTGTTAGCCAATGACTGTGAAGTGTGAAGCGAGTGAGGCTTCAGTGTTCATTCGCTCACCTGAACAACAGGAGGCCGTGAACGCTGCGCCTTGATGAAGAGGAGACGGAGCTGAACTCAGCTGTCTGTGCTGTGTTCAGGGACACTTCGACATCTCAACACTACCACCACCAGCACCACCAGCACCACCAGCACCACCAACACCACCAACACCAACACCAACACCTCCACCTCCACCTCCAGCACCAGCACCAGCACCAGCACCACCAGCACTACCAACACCTCCACCTCCACCACCAGCACCAGCACCAGCACCACCAGCACCACCAACACCTCCACCTCCACCTCCACCTCCACCTCCACCACCAGCACCAGCACCAGCACCACCAGCACTACCAACACCTCCACCTCCACCACCAGCACCAGCACCAGCACCAGCACCACCAGCACCACCAACACCTCCACCTCCACCTCCACCTCCACCTCCACCACCAGCACCAGCACCAGCACCAGCACTACCAACACCTCCACCTCCACCACCAGCACCACCAACACCTCCACCACCAGCACCACCTCCACCACCACCTGCAAAACCTCCACCATGGTTGCTGAGACGCTGCAGCTGGTGAACGTTTGCTGTTTTCTCTTCAAACAACTCAGCTGATTATTTAATTTTCAAAGATAAGATAAGATAAGATAAGATAAGATAAGATAAGATAAGATAAGACTTAAAGAACAAAAATCAACTATGTATATGTACATTATGTACAGATCATAAAAATACTACTGCCCAAAAAATACTACTGCTAACATTCTTCTGAGAAAAACATGACCAGTGTAACATGTTGAACTGCACTTCTACTGAATACTGCTGTATCAAAAGAACTGAACAAGTATTTGTACATGTGCAGTTTATAAAAATACTGTTACCAACATGGATAATAAACACAATGTTCGTCCTATCGTACGTCCTATCGTCTGTCCTATCGTCTGTCCTATCGTTCGTCCTATTGTCCGTCCTATCGTCTGTCCTATCGTACGTCCTATCGTCTGTCCTATCGTCTGTCCTATCGTCTGTCTTATCGTTCGTCCTATCGTTCGTCCTATCGTCCGTCCTATCATTCGTCCTATCGTCCGTCCTATTGTTCGTCCTATCGTCCGTCCTATCGTTCGTCCTATCGTCTGTCCTATCGTTCGTCCTATCGTCCGTCCTATCGTTCGTCCTATCGTCTGTCCTATCATACGTCCTATCGTCTGTCCTATCGTTCGTCCTATCGTCCGTCCTATCGTCTGTCCTATCGTTCGTCCTATCGTCTGTCCTATCGTACGTCCTATCGTCTGTCCTATCGTCTGTCTTATCGTTCGTCCTATCGTTCGTCCTATCGTCTGTCCTATTGTTCGTCCTATCGTCCGTCCTATCGTCCGTCCTATCGTTCGTCCTATCGTCTGTCCTATCGTTCGTCCTATCGTCCGTCCTATCGTCTGTCCTATCGTCTGTCTTATCGTTCGTCCTATCGTTCGTCCTATCGTCTGTCCTATCATTCGTCCTATCGTCCGTCCTATCGTTCGTCCTATCGTCTGTCCTATCGTTCGTCCTATCGTCTGTCCTACTGTACTGAAGAGAAGACAAACTGTATGTTTATGGACTGATGAGCTGATGCTGGAGTCAAACAGTGTGAGACCATCTGCTGCTGTCCAACTGGTCTCTGTGTGGACGTCTCTGACTGAACCGGGTCACACAGAGACCTGCAGGTGAGCCTGCAGCAACATCTGCAGCATCTGCCACACCGAGTGTGTGTGTGTGTGTGTGTGTGCTCATCAGTTGTTTCCATGGAAACCTGCTCTCCTGCTCATCAATCAACCAGCTGATGAGAAACAATTAGATTCAGATTTCTATCAACTAGGTACAAACTGTCTGTATTTACTGTGTATTTACTGCATATTTACTGTGTATTTACTCTCTGTATTTACCGTATATTTACTGTGTATTTTGTGTGTATTTGACTTCTCATTGAAGAACCAGATTGTTTATAGAAGTTGTTCATCTTGTGTTCTGTTGAGTCAACCAGCTGCTGTGATTTGTCTTATCTTATCTTATCTTATCTTATCTCCTGCCACATTAGCGTGACGAGCAGACAACAGCGGTTCCTTCTACCTTTTCTGAGCTGAGAACATGATTGGCTGTTTGTTTGATCGACATGACTTCCTGCAGCTCCTTACCTGATGATGTCATCGTTGTGTCCCAGGTAGAACTTCTGGGTGTGTTCTCGGGTGTTGTAGACCACGCCTACCCCAGCCACAAAGTACACCACCTCTTTTCCCGCGGTGTAGTACAGGTTATTGCGACACTGGTGACCTCTGTATCCGTGGATCCACTCCAGCCTGAGCTGGCAGCGCGGCGCCGTCTTGTCCGACATGCTGGCTTAAAACGTTAAAGATCCACCGAGAAAAAAAAGAACGTCTTCTTGGTTAAACCAGGAAGTTCAGCGAGCTCTGAACAGGTTCGTCCCGTGCGACGGTGATGTAGCATCTGCTACGAAAAATCTCTTCTGTACGGACACAAAAACAGTCGTGTCTGTGTCCATCCAAAGCTGCCGCGTCCTAACGCTGACGGTAGCTGTCGGCCATCATGGCAGTCTTCCAGCCTGATGGCAGCTAACCAACGTTAGCAAAAACTCAGCAGGAGTTTGTTTTGAGCTGATGACACTGCAGCGAGTCATCGACACAGAGTTTAAAATTGTACTTTTTGTGTTTCACGATTGAAACGGCTGAACACGCTGATATCAGCGCTACATCGCTACTAGCAGAGCGCTCCGTCCTTCAGTCTGAACACTTCAGCGGCCTCTGGGTGCTGATGGAAGGTCAGACTGTCCCTTTAATTCTGCAGGCTTGACCTTGAAAGAGGACGCCGAGTGTTTGGAGACGACAGGTCAAATTTCATGATCAGCGTACGTACAGAAAGTCAAATCCTTGTTTAAAACAATTAACTGCTGATTAAAATATTCTAGCCGCAAACCGTCCAAACATACAGCTGTTACACGTTCACAGAAAGAAATTCGTCTTTTGACTTTGTAGTGTGAAATGAGTTGAAGTCACGAGGATTTACTGAGGTTGTCTGTGGGCTGATACTGACGGACCGCTAAAGAGCAGCAGCGGCTGATCAGGAATCAGTCAGATTTGTTTAAAGGACCCTGACGAGAAGAAGGGAAATCATACATAAAGTTCACACCGGACAATGTTTGTACAAAATAAAAGCTATTTCTTTGCCACTTCCTGCAAAGACAGCTGTGGACAGAATAAAAGCCCATCGGAGTTCCACAGCTGCGTTTTGTTTGTTTTGTGGGATTTTTTTTTTAATTATGACATTGTTCCAATTAAAATAATTTTCAGTCGAAAATGTTCTCACGATACTTTTGTAAAGTTTGATTTTGCTGCTGTTTGATTACAAATTAACATTTCTGAACATTTTCAGGCAAATTTTAGCACCTAAAATGTCTTCATTACCATAAATTAGAAAATGACCAAACAAAATAAATAGGTTCTGTGCATGTTCCAAAATGGTTTTTATAGGTTATGAAATTGTTCCTAATCTGTCAGCACAGTTTCATTCATAGTTATATTAGCATTACCTAAAATATTTATATTTTTATCAATTTAATCTCGTCATCGTCCCCTGATGAAATGTGACCAGAACAGCGCTAACAGAGGTCATTTAAATGGAACTAGAACAGCGCTAACAGAGGTCCTTTAAATGTGACCAGAACAGCGCTAACAGAGGTCCTTTAAATGGAACTAGAACAGCACTAACAGAGGTCCTTTAAATGGAACTAGAACAGCACTAACAGAGGTCCTTTAAATGGAACTAGAACAGCACTAACAGAGGTCCTTAAATAGGACCAGAACAACGCTAACAGAAGTCCTTTAAATGGAACTAGAACAGCGCTAACAGAGGTCCTTTAAATGGAACTAGAACAGCACTAACAGAGGTCCTTTAAATGGAACTAGAACAGCACTAACAGAGGTCCTTAAATAGGACCAGAACAACGCTAACAGAAGTCCTTTAAATGGAACTAGAACAGTGCTAACAGAGGTCCTTTAACTGAGACCAGAACTGCACTAACAGAGGTCCTTTAAATGGAACTTGAACAGCACTAGCTGTGACCAGAACAGCGCTAACAGAGGTCCTTTAAATGGAACTAGAACAGCACTAACAGAGGTCCTTTAAATCGAAGTAGAACAGCACTAACAGAGGTCCTTTAAATGGAACTAGAACAGCACTAACAGAGGTCCTTTAAATGGGACCAGGACCGCGATAACAGTGTTTATGGTAATCTACAGGAACATTTTTAGTGACGGAAACATTCGGTAAAAACCTTCTGTGAATTTTAATTGTCATTTTTTTTTACTAATGACCCAAACTGGGACATTCCCAGAATTTAGTTGGAAGGTTAGAAGAAATATCTGTGACTTTGTTCAAGGTTCTAATGTCTGCTGAGAAGATCACGGCAGAAGATAAATGTATAATCTGTTCGGACCACATGTCAGTGTGTGAGCAGCCGGCTGGAAGAACATCGACATGAGCTTCCAGAGGAGAAACATGAAGCTCTGATCTGCATTATTCTGACCGATGTTCCGTTAGGACCGTGGACAAAATAACCAACATTTGGGGTTAATTTCAGGTAATTCCACTAACGAAGGGTCTGAAGGCTGAAATCTCTGAAAACCCCCCCACTGATTCCTGCCGCCGTCTGTTCGCTGTTTCCAGTTGAAATCCGGAGATTACAGCACCGATTTATCACCGTCAGTCCGCATCCAAACCCGGAGAAAACCAACATCCCACCATCCGACACCGACTAAACCTGCTCCTGCGGGCCGGCGGAGAGACGCTTCACCCCGGCAGAGACCCGCAGCGGCTGCCCGGTTCAAAAAAACAGAAGGATGATGAAGAAAGTCAGAATATTAACGGGAATCCCAGGGATCACTGACAGCGTCAAAGCGGAAGAATTAACACCGCCACTTCCTCCGTGACTTTCAAAATAACTTACTGGAAGCGCATTTTTCTTAACCTTTTTAGCAAGGTAAGCAGATACAATTACACCTTTATTTAGTTTATCTTTTATTATAGTTTTCAATAGGGGTATTAATTCAAAGACACATATTTGCATTACAAGTTAATGGTATTATAGCATTTATTTTAACTGGATTTAATGGTTTTATTTTTTCAATGCCCAGCTTGGACAGATAATAAAATTACATCTAATTATATCTATTTATATCCATTAGTGTCATATATATATATATACATATATATATATATATTAGACAATTCATGTGTGTATTTAGAAGCAATTCAGCTGACTTTAAATATGACGAGCTGCTCGATTTTATTTTGAAGTCCAATGGCCCAGATTCCGGTCTCCTTCGCGCTCACCTCCGCGAGCTTCCCGCCTCCGTCAGGTCAGGTGCGGTTGTAGCGGAGATCCGCTCGAAGCGCAGCGGATTCATGAATCCCAGACTCCGCTGTCACTGTGCGCTCAGGAGCCCGCAGTGCATGATGGGAGGTGTAGTGTTTTAACGAGCGGCCTCATCTAGAGTCCCATCTGCTGCAGATTAGCTGGCTGACCGGCTGACTTGAGATCAGGTCTGAATCAGGAGCTTGAGGTACCTGCTGCAGAGATCCTCTGGCGAGCAGAGGAACCACTCTGAAGAAACCTTTCAACAGTTTTTTCAGCAGGAAGTTTCACTCTTAATGTTAAAACCAGCTCTGGCGGAACTTCCTGAGTCTGGTCAGATTTCTTTTAAACCTCCGTGGTAGTGAATGATGTCACACACCTGCTGTCTTCCTATTGGCCCACAGACCCAGCGGGACGGTGTGATGCCATGTTGGCTGCGGCATCACGGGACACTGTTATCAGCTTTGATCTGATCGCAGCGTCTCCACGGACCTCTGCTGCCTCTGCTGTGGAGAAGCTGCACATTAAGACCAACTGTCCGCCCCTCCTTCAGCCTGCTCCACGGGGGCCGAGAAGCTCCCCAAAAACGTGAAAACTCTCTCCAGAGTCAGTTTCTGGTTTGTTTGCTCTGAGCTGCCGTGGCGGACTCTGAGGAGGAGGAGGAGGAGCTGCTTCCTCTAAAGACTCACCGAAAGGCAACAAAAACACAACGATTGGTCTCTTCAGCTGATTCTCAGCATCAGATCTGTGCCAGTAGATCCTCAGAAACTGATCCTGGAACAGTTTCTGCTTCACGCTGACGCTCTGATCAGAAGACAATTAACAATAATAATCATGTTTCTAAACGTGGTTAAAGGACGATTGGACAGAAAAGTGTAAAGTTTAAAAGCTTTAATGACATCGCACATATTTGACAGAGAGAGAGAGAGAGAGAGAGAGAGAGAGAGAGCTTTAGAGTCTACAGGTGCAGTTTCATACATGAGAAAAGCCTTTATGGTCTAACTTCTGTTTAAATATTCAGCCTCAAACAGCTTCTTCTTCATTCCTATAGATGTAGTTCTGATTGTGCAGTAAGATGGCGTGAACTTCCATACATGTTCAGTACGACAGATATACAGTGACGAGAGCAACACGAGTATCAAAGAGCAGAAAATCCGAACGCAGCGCGGTGCGAAGAGCCGACGACAAGCAAGCGACCTCCGTCTGCCGAACGTGACGGACGTCTACCGGAACACGGACGCTTCCAGTGTTTATTGTACATATCGATGTTCGGTATCTGTACGAGAAGGAGCCGAACCGAAGGAGCACAAAGGAAAGGATAAAAACCCAAGAGGCTTTCGGTTTCAGGTGAGTGTTTGACGAAGCATGCAGGTGGACATTTCTACATCGTACACCTCCTCCAAGGTGATCGGCTGTTTTTAAGACGGAAAGAAAACGGCTGCACAGCGTCAGAAGACAGAAAAGCAAAAAACGAAAATCAAACAAAATGCACTATTGGTCCAATTTCTCAACGGCAGAAGAAGAATGTAGGTTGTCTTTAAGACACCTCACAAAATTGAGGAAATAACTCAGACCTGTTTGAAAAACACTCAAAAGTAGAAAAATAACAAAAAACTGCAGAAAAATTAAAGTTAAACAATCTTGAAAAAACAACAAAGAAAAACAGACGTGTGGTTCCTGCTGATGTCACCACGACAGCGCCGGAGAGAGGCGGCGCCGCCGGCTTCGGTTTAGACGCTGTGACGTAACAGCAGATCATCGTCGACGAACCGGCGAACAAATCGACAAACGACAGAGCGAGAGCGGGTCCGGTTTGAATCTAGACGCTGTGACGAAACCTTCGTTTAATGTCAGAGCGGCGGCTTCGCTGTTACATCACAACGTGTAAACCAAAATGGCTGCCAGTCTCACTCTCAGGCACAGCGTTCGTCCCGAACGTCGACAACCACACGAGAAAAAAGCGGAACAAAAAGAAAGAAAAACAAAACTGCATCGAGAACAAACACGAAAACCACCAGACGCCACACTTTGGTGAAACTTCATCAGCTTCCTGCTGCTCTCTGACCTTCTCAGCCACCGGCCTCCGTCATTGGCTCTTCAGCAGTGACATCATGAGCGATGTCTCCACCAGGTTAAAGAAGTCACTCATTTTAAATGTCTGTAAATCCTCCAAAAGCAAAAATTTGATTGAACACTTGAAGATTTAGACATCAGAGACGTTAACGTCTGAATTATTTCTCACCAAATTCAAACTGATCCGATCGGAAACTGTCACTTTGTGTTTCGGCCGTTTTTTGTCTGCAGACGTCAGGAAGTCGAGAATAACTGAAGGCGGTTTGTTGGACCGCTGGAGGTTTCGTGGCTGAAAAGCGAGTCAGACTTTACGAAGGTCGTATTGGAGCGAGGCGACGTTCAACTGTGGACTCGCGCTCTGAAACAGATTCCAGTTCTTTCACGTTCAGCCGGAGGCGGGAAATGAGAAGTTCTACGTTTAAAGAAGCTAAATACGATGTTTCCTACGTCAGAGCGCCGTCGGCATTCTGTTGACTCAGTTTCACCAAAGCCTGCTTCCTGTTCTACTGTTTCTTCTTGCTGAACAGACTGAAGCGTTTCTCCTTGTCCTTCTCCTTGTCCTTCTCTCTCTTGCCGGGACTCGACTCGGTGGCGAGCGTGACGGCGGCTGGCAGCGTCTGAGCACGCCCAGACGCCGGCGTGCCGGGGTTGCTGCCCTGCACGTCAGAGCGGTCGGCGTTGGCGTTCAGGATGGCCTGGATCCAGGTGCTCATCTCCTCCTGCAGGGGGCGACACGGGTCAGAGAGCAGCTGAGGAGGAAACCTCAAATCTCCTGACGAGTGAAAGTCTACAGACGGCAGAAACTCGACGGTTCGACTTTAATCCGAATTCACCGAGAGCACAAATCCAAACCTACCTCGTCTTTGGCTTGGAACAGGTACTCGTTTCCATCAGCGACTCTGAAACATAAGAAGAAGAAGAAGAAGAGACTAAAGTCAGGACCGATGCTGGAGGGTCAGCGACGCAGCCGAGCACCAATCAGCTCATTCAGCTTTAGGTCTGCCAGAGCGAACAGCTGATCAGCAGGTGGACCGTCTGCTTTGTGTTCACACCACAACCAACAGAACCAGAATCGAGTTCACCAGGACGTGGACTGAGACCTGTTCAGGTGGTCTCAGACTAAAGGTCCCGTCTGGTCGACCAAAGCTTACTGAGACGGGACCAGTCTGATTCCGGGCTCAGCTCAGCCTCTTTCCCACATTTAAACGTTACTCTGAATGTTGAGGAAAAAGTGAATTGTGATCACCTGAGTTTGAAGACGTGTTTCTTCTTCTTGTAGTCTGAAGCCACGTCACACGCCGCCTCCTTCAGGCTGACGGGTAACTCGTTGTGGTACGGGACTCCCTGAGCCGCCGCCTTGCTGTCTTTATAGAAACCCATCTCCTGGTTGTTGATGACACAGTACACGTTGTGCCACGATCTGCCGATCACAGAGCAGCAGGATCACGTGATGAACAGAGACATTTTCCCGAGGAGGGAGACCTCCCTGCAGCAAAGGATCTTTGCGTTACCTGTTGGACGCCTTCTTATTGTGCCCCTCCCACTCATGTTTGCGGTGCAGGAGTCCCTCGAGCTGCGAGGAAGAGTCCTGGTTCTTGGAGGGCAGCGTGGACGACTGACTGGTCTTACTCTTCCTGCCGGAGGTCGGCGAGGCGCCGGGACTCGGCTCCTTGGAGCTCCGCTCGGCTACACCGTTGACCAGATCTGCACCGTCCACTCCGTCCTGAACGGGTTGTTTCAGAGGAGAAATGAGCGAATATTTGATGGACACTGAGGACGGTTTTTATCATTTAACTTAACAGAATCAGGACGGCGGGTCAGAATCCTGTGGTTCGTTATTTGAGACGAGACTTCACGTCTCTGCTTCTCGACAGACCTGAAGTCTCTCTGAACTGATGAGTCTCAAACACGCCGACTGAAAACAAGTCCGACCTCAACCTGTTTGATTCGCATTCAAACTCACTGAGCCACAGACGGACTCATCTGACATGAGAATGAATGAATGAATGAATCCAGAGTCTACAAACAACACTGAAATCAACGCTTTTCAACGAAAGGACATGAAGAGGACTGACCCGAGGAGAGTCCTGGTCTGACGGCAGTCCGTTCTGAGCGATGACTCCACTGCAGAGACACACAAGCAGTCAGTTACTCTCACTGTTTCACCTCAAACCCACAGTTCTGTCCGTCAGAGCTGCAGTTCCTCTCTCGTCCACCAGACGCTGCTGCTGCCATCAAACTGACTGCACTGAAGTGAACGAGACAGACGCGTCTCAAGTTTCACCTCTGCTGTTGAGACTCCTCCTGCTGAATGACAGGCGGCTCTGGAGACGGAGGCTTCCTCATCCTCTCCTCCTCCTCCTGCTGCCTCCTCACCTCCAGCAGCTCCAGCTGGAAGATGGACAGACACACGGACGGCTGTGATTGGCTGGAGGGAAACATTAAACACTGCACATGTTCATCTTCCAAACCTACGAGCAACGATCTGACACGAGCCGGAGATACAGAATCGAAGAGATCGCAACATGAAAACTTCCATCACGGTCTCGACCAAACAGTCGACAAAGGCCAGAACGAACGCGGCAAAAAGAACAAAGTTCTGTCTCTACGCTGAAACTCTACTAAAAACAGACATGATCCTGGAACAGCAGTGTTCCAGCATGTGGTTTTTGTCCCCCTCTGCTCACCGTAGTCAGCCTCTCCAGAGCAGAGAAGCGCTCCTCCCAGGTGGCGGCGGACTTCTCGAAGGCCTCGTGGCGTTTGATGAGCTTCTCCACCTCGTCCACGCTCTGACCCATCTCCCTGCTGGACAGGTAGGGCTCCTGGCCCAGCAGCCAGGCCTCGGCCACACCCGCATCCCGGGAGAACTGGTGCACCTCCAGGACTGAAGGGGGACGGAGTCAGACCACCATCACTTCAACAATGAAGGCAAACTCACAACACAAGAAGAAGGAGGACGAGAAGAAGAAGAAGAAGGAGAAGAAGAAGGACGAGAAGAAGAAGAAGAAGAAGGAGAAGAAGAAGAAGGACGAGAAGAAGGAGAAGAAGAAGAAGAAGGAGAAGAAGAAGGACGAGAAGAAGAAGAAGAAGGAGAAGAAGAAGAAGAAGAAGAAGAAGAAGAAGAAGGAGAAGGAGAAGAAGAGGAAGAAGAAGAAGAAGAAGGAGAAGGAGAAGAAGAAGAAGAAGAAGGAGAAGGAGAAGAAGAGGAAGAAGTCCTTTCAGCATGTGACCGTGCAGCTCACTCCCAGCCTGCTTCTGTCTGTTTGAGACTGTTTGAAATTCCAGCTATTGTTAATTTCTTATTGATTTCTTCATCATTGATTTCTTATTGATTTGTTACTTCCTGTCAGTCTGTGCAGACGATCGTGAAGAGACGTCGTCGCCTGTTTGCTCTTTGCTGTGAACTGAACTGAACTGAGCCTGCACGCTGACCTTCAGGCTCTGCTGGAGATCCATCAGGGCCTGAAGCAGTCTGCAGACACAGAATCCAGAATCCAGAATCCAGAATCCAGAATCCAGAATCCTGAATCTGTGTTCGTGCCTCACAGCCGCCTCATTCAGCCATTCACACTCGCTCACACAATGACAGCAGCGTGGAAGCACAGATGTTAATGCCGAGCGTTCAGAGGACGTTTTAAATGAAGCGTCCTGTGAGCGACCGCCGTCATCTGTCCCGACGAGTCCATGTGACTCAACCACCTGCAGCGTTTCCTGATTGGTCAGAGCGGTTTGACAGGAAGCTCAGTCAGCTTCATTAAAGGGCGACGAGAGCCCGAGGAGCCTTCATCAGCGCTGACTCAGTCCAGTCATCTGTCAGTCTGCAGGGAGGCAGCTCTGATCACGCTGCCGCGACCTCTGACCTCTGACCCTGTCTGAGTTTCATGCAGCACGGCACAGCAGAGGATGTGTGTGAATCTTACTGAGTCGTAGCCACTCCCATCGATCCTCCCACTTGTCAATCATCTCTTTCCTCTTGTCGGTGAGCTGCAGCAGCTTCTCTTTGATCTGCTCACAGACACAAACAGTCAGTCAGTGGAAACCTGGACTCTCACAGTGGATTTGATGGGTTTCTGTGGTATCAGGGCCACAGACGCTGCTCTGCTTCCTCCAGCTGTCCCGGTATACCACAACATTTTTTCATTTTCATAAAATATTCTGACTTCACTCTTGAACCCTCAGGTGTGGCCCTGACGCCTCCCTGATGCTCACCTCCTCGGACGCGTAGTGTTTTCTGGCCAGCAGGGCTTTGCCCAGCTCGATGCAGGCGGTGAAGCTGTCGTTTCGGGCGTCGATCTCGGCCTTGATG
The DNA here is from genome assembly GCF_051107435.1 of Chaetodon auriga. Lineage (NCBI taxonomy): Eukaryota > Metazoa > Chordata > Actinopteri > Chaetodontiformes > Chaetodontidae > Chaetodon > Chaetodon auriga. The sequence goes on from NC_135077.1 coordinate 446,834, forward strand.
CCTTGATGGTTGTTCATCAGCAGCTCCACTGACGACACGTCTCTGAGCACACGAGGAGACACACGTTTATCACAGCTGCTACGGGATGAAACGCTGACGTCCGGCAGACGGCGGCACATTCTGCGTACCTGGGGTTCTCCTGGGCCTCGATGAGCCGGATCACGTCCTCCATCCACAGCATCAGGTCTCGGACCATGCTGAAAAACCGGAACTTGTCTCCGGTGTCGAGGAGGCGGGCCCTGCGTCCGTCACAGGCCTCCAGCAGACTCCTCCAGGCCTCCAGCACTTCGCTCTCCCTCCGCTGGATGTCGTCGGCTTTGTCTCCGGCGTATGCCGACTGGAGGCGCACCGCGTCCTCCTGCAGCTGCCTCACCTGCGGAGCAAAGGTCAAAGGTTGTTCACTGTTCACTGTGTGGAACCAATGGGATCATTTTACAGTGCATTGTTTATACGAGCTAATGTGAGGTCAGCAGGTTTAGGACAGGAAAAGACTTCATGCTGACGGTTCAACTGAAATCATTTTATTCCAAATTTTCATGGTCGTAGATGACCAGGACTGAACTGCAGGTAAGTTTCAGCACACCTTTATCTGCAAACCTCATATAACCCAGTATGTCCCCATTAACCCAGTGTGTCCCCATAAAGCAGGTTCGGTGTGACTGACCTGTGTTCCCAAAGCCTGGATGTCATGTTCGAAGGTGGTGTGCATCCTCTGCAGCGTCTCCACCGTGTTCTGGTCGCGGCCGACCTCCTCCGGCAGCTTCTTCTGCTTGTCCAGGATGCGTCCCAGGATCTCCTTGGCGTCATGGTAGAACTTGTGAAGCTCGAAGGAGGCGGCGAGGATCTGCGTCCGGGTGTCGATGAGCTCCAGCAGGTCTGCCCAGGCCTCGTTCAGCCCGTCCTTCCACTCCGCCACAGTCGCGGCGTCACCGTGACCAGTGTTGATCAGCTCGTCTGCCAGCCGGTTGACGGTGTCCACGCGCTCCTGACCGATGTTCCCAGTGTCTCGAGCAAACTCCCGGAAACGTTCTTGCAACATCTGAGTGCAGAGCGACAGGTCAGAGGTCAGGTGTTAAATACAATAATACGTTAAGTTGTAGTACTTGCTGTTATCATGCTAGTATGACTACCACCCCTCTGAGTCTGAGACAGTGGTAATATTATGGCATCATTATTCAGGTGGAGCAGTTCAGTGATTGGCTGAGTCCATTACAGGTTGTTAGGCTGATGATGGCTGATTGGACAGTTGGAACATATCGCCCCACCCTAATCAGTGTAGTCCTAACAGTAGTAACATCTGTGAGACACGTCCAGGTAGCAGAAGAAGTATGTCGTATTAGCATCAGTATGTGTAGCAGTGCCAACGTAACCTACAGCGATGTGTTTGTACAGGTCATGTGAGTCGGCGGCGGCCTCCCTGTCAGTCAGCAGTAGTAGCAACAGTAACAGTAGCAGTACTTGCAGTAACGTACAGTAACATGTTCGTAGTCCTGTCCCAGCTCGTGCGACCCGGCGACCACCTCCCGCTCAGCGATCCACTGCTCGAGGTCGTCCACCTCCCGGTTCAGCTGGAACAGGTGGAGCCTCTCCTCCAGTTTTCCCCGCCTCTCCTCCGACAGGTCCTTCAAACCGGCGTAAAGCTTATCCACCTGAGACTGCCGCATGCTGATACGCTCACTGACACACACACACACACACACACATTCCTGTTACTATGACAATGACAGAAGCTGGACTGGACTGGCTTGGTGCAGGTGTAAGGGAGGTCCACAGTTCAGTTCCTGAGGGTCACCACTCCATCCAGCAACATAAATGACGGTGAGTACAATTCAAATGACAGAAGAAACGAAGACACATGTGCACCTCTCAGGGTGTCCGTCAGCCACCAGTCCTCTGCTGGTCTTGGACAGCTGGTGGACGGTCTCAGCGTAGTCCTCCACCGCCTGCTCCACAATCTGATGCTTCTTCTGCATGGTGACGGCGCTCGGCTCATCCTGATCAAAACAGGCAGAACAGTTTATGGCGGTCTGATAAAAAGTAGGAACATTGTGTAAATTACCATTAATAAAAATCACATCGAATGCTGCACGAGTCCTTCACTGTCCACCACCGTCCTCCCCTGTCCTTCACTGTCCACCCCTGTCCTCCACTGTCCTTCACCGTCCACCCCTGTCCTCCACTGTCCTTCACCGTCCACCCCTGTCCTTCACTGTCCACCACCGTCCTCCACTGTCCTTCACTGTCCACCACCGTCCTTCACTGTCCTTCACTGTCCACCACCGTCCTCCACTGTCCTTCACTGTCCACCACTGTCCTTCACTGTCCACCCCTGTCCTTCACTGTCCTTCACTGTCCACCCCCGTCCTCCACTGCCCTTCACCGTCCTTCACTGTCCACCACCGTCCTCCACTGTCCTTCACTGTCCACCCCTGTCCTTCACTGTCCACCCCTGTCCTTCACTGTCCTTCACTGTCCACCCCTGTCCTTCACTGTCCACCACCGTCCTCCACTGTCCTTCACTGTCCACCCCTGTCCTTCACTGTCCACCACTGTCCTTCATTGTCCACCCCTGTCCTTCACTGCCCTTCACTGTCCACCCCTGTCCTTCACTGTCCACCACTGTCCTTCATTGTCCACCCCTGTCCTTCACTGTCCACCACCGTCCTTCACTGCCCTTCACTGTCCACCACCGTCCTTCACTGCCCTTCACTGTCCTTCACTGTCCACCCCTGTCCTTCACTGTCCTTCACTGTCCACCCCTGTCCTTCACTGTCCACCACCGTCCTTCACTGCCCTTCACTGTCCACCCCTGTCCTTCACTGTCCACCACCGTCCTTCACTGCCCTTCACTGTCCACCACTGTACTTCACTGCCCTTCACTGCCCTTCACTGCCTTAGCTGATGATTTGACTTTTGACTGAAGTTGAACCAAATTTTTAGGGAAAAAAATGCAGCAAAAACATTATAGATTAAATTTTAACTTTTTTTCAGCCCTGAAGTGTATATGCACGCTGCAGGACCAATCAGAGGGTCAGGACTGTAGCCTATCCTGTATCCCGCTCAATCTGTGGCTCTTATGAAGGGGGCTTTTTCCATGTCTGTACTCAGGGGCCAAGAGTGACACTGAAATAATGAATGCAGCAGATCCTTTGACGTTACCTGATGCTCAGTGGTTCATACAGCTTTAAATATGAAAAACAGCAGGTGTTCCTGATGTGACCATCAGTGAGAATATGAAGACATTGTTTCAGGTAGAGAATAGAAAGTGTCCTCAGCAGAGTGGTCAGAGTTTGATTCAACCCACCTTAGCCTTCTCCTCTGACATCATGTAGAGCTCCTGCTCGCTCATCCAGGCTTCGGCCTCGGCAGCATCGAAGTAGTACTGCTGGGCTTTGTGAGCCTCCTCCAGCCGGCTGTGGCGTCGCTCCGCCTCCTCCATCAGCTGCCCCCACAGCTCCCGCAGGTCAGCCAGTCGCTGCCGGATGACATCTGCGCTGGAGGACTCGTCCTTCAGGAGGGTCTTGCTGCGCTCCAGGATGTCGTCGATGCGAGGCTGATGACCCTGAATCTCCTTCTGCAGAGTCTGAGGAGGAAGAGGACAAGCATCCACCGAACAGACCGATCAGACCCAAAACCTTCAACTGGACTCCCATCCTTTATTCCTCTGGTACCTGAGATCTGACAGCTGACGTTCTCTCACCTGGTTCTTCTTGATGAGCAGCTGGACGGTCTGCAGGTTGTGTCCGTGGTCGGTGGATGTGGCCACAGCCATTCTCTCCTGAACCCACAGCTGGAGACAAAACAGCAGAAACACACTGTGAAACCGAGTCTGAACAACCACAGACTTCTGTGAACAACACAAGTCTCCTGATGGAGGCGCTATAGATCAATCCCGTCTGATTAATGTTGCCTCCGTCACTGCAGTGACGCAGTCAAACACTGTGAAGGACAGATTTTTGTTTGAGCCTATGATCAGCAGCTGTAACCTTGCGTCTGATAGTGATGGAGGACAGAAGTACTGTCTTTGTCCTGGGTTCAGTGACGACCCTCAAAACTCAAAACCATCAAAGTCCATCAGAAATCAGAAGGTGAGACTTAAAGACCTGGACTATGTTTGTTTGTAAGATTCAAAGCTGAACAAACTTAATCATTAATGTACTGATGTCTGAAAATGTCTTTTTTTATCCTCAAACCACAAAAACGACGAGCAAGAAAACATGCTGGAAATAAAGCACAGAAGAAGAAAAACACATTGATTCTCTGGATCAGTTCTAGTCTCTGGATCAGTTTTAGTCTTGGTATCAGTTTTAGTCTCTGGATCAGTTTTAGTCTTGGTGTGCAAACTTCCCTGCTCTGCCGAGTTTGGGGCGTCACCGTCGCAACACCGAACGTCACCGGAAAGACCCGAGTAGTCCCGAAGGACGACCGACAAGTTACGTGTAGCGTGTTGCGCACGTCTTGTTCAGGAGAGACAGCGCTAAACAACCGGGTTGTGGCCATCCCTTTCGTTATTTGCTGTTGTGCGTGAGTACAAAGTATGTTTGCATTTGTTGTTATTATGTGTTGTAATGCGCCACCATACCTGATGCATGTTCTTGCTCACGGACTTTTTTCTAAGTGACGTATGTCGCTACGGGCCGGTAATGCGTCCGTCTTTATCCATGTGTGTGTTTTAACCGTGTGGGTCTGTTGTGGTTGAGTGTTTCATGCATGGATGATTGCAATATCTGACGATATGTATGTTACGTTGTGTGTAATGACGCAGCCTGAAGCGCCCCCCGTGCGGCCATTAAGAAGTATTAATAGACCAAAGTTGTTGTTTTACTGCGTTCTTTGTGTGCTATCATTCGTGTGTTTATCTTACAGACATGTTAATAGCTGTATTGTGTATTTATTCCATACTTCAGGAAACCACAACATAAAGCAATACAAGCATCCTGCACCTTGTTCATGTGTGGACCAAATAAAGAAGAAGAACAAAACTCTCTGGACTAGCTGCAGTTTTTCTGACTGAAAACTAAGGCCAGACTGTGTACGCCAGCATCCAACATACATTTCACACTTGGTATCAGTTTTAGTCTCTGGATCAGTTTTAGTCTTGGTATCAGTTTTAGTCTCTGGATCAGTTTTAGTCTTGGTATCAGTTTTAGTCTAAGGGTCAGTTTTAGTCTCTGGATCAGTTTTAGTCTTGGTATCAGTTTTAGTCTAAGGGTCAGTTTTAGTCTCTGGATCAGTTTCAGTCTCTGGATCAGATTTAGTCTTGGTATCAGTTTTAGTCTAAGGTTCAGTTTTAGTCTCTGGATCAGTTTCAGTCTCTGGATCAGATTTAGTCTTGGTATCAGTTTTAGTCTAAGGGTCAGTTTTAGTCTTGGGATCAGTTTTACTCTTGGGATCACTTTTACGTACGATCTCGTCCTCGATGTCGCGGTTGAACTGGTGAACTTCTCTGGACGCCACCAGGAAGTTCCTGCGGCGTCGCAGCGGCTCCAGCAGCTCCTGGAACTTCGTTTCCACCAGTTGCCTCCGTCCGTCCACCTCGTCGGTGTCCTTCACCTCCTGACCGAGCGCCTTCACCTGGCTCTGCAGCTCCACCACCTCCCGCTGACGCACCTCCACCTGGTTCTCCAGCATCTGTGGCCGAGAAGTCAGACTCATGCTAGTGCTACTGAACTACTGATACTACTGCTAGTACAGCGGACGTAGTCAGATCGAGGCTTACATCACAGCTGCTGCTACTACTACTACTGCTTATTACTACTGCAGGTACTGCTACCACCCTTTCTGATAATAGTGCTTATACTACAACAAACACTACTACTGTACTAGTACAGGTGCATTTAGAGTGCTGTATCCTGTATTATTAACTGAGTATAAAAATACTCCATTACAGTAAAAGTCCTGATTTTAAAATGTGACCAAAAAAGTACAGAAGTATCAACAGTTAACGGGACTCTGAGGCATTACAGCAGTATTTTATACTGTACTTGATACACAGTTTTTGTAATATTTTAACATAAACATAGTGCAGTAGAAGACTAAAGCAGAGTAAATGGAAATACTGCTAGTGCTACAACTGCAGTACTACTGTCTTTGTACCTGCTGTTTCTTGAGCAGGATGTTGACGGAGGTCAGGTCTTTGCCATAGTCGTCAGATTGGATCTGACCCTCCAGGCTTCCCATCCATTTGTCGAGGTCGGCGCAGCTCTGAGTGAAAAGCTCGGCCTTGTTGGCATCGAACAGACACTGAGCCTTTATCTGCGTGGTGGACTCTAACTCCTCCCACATGGCGTGGAGCGCCGACAGCTTCTCCTTCACCACTGCCTCCGTCTCCGGCTTCTCCGACACCAGCAGCATGCCATCCTGCGGTCCAGAATATGTGACATACATGCATTTAAACCTGACGTGATCAATATATTTTACATCACCTGCGAATCAACTGACGTGTGTTAATGTGCTGTTTCCATTCATTTCTCCTTGACGCTAACACTTGGTAGTGATTTAAAGAGTGTTCTGGTGATTTAACAGACTCTAAATTTGATGTTTTAATGAACTTTCTGGTTGCTAATAAACTGAACATTTGTTAACAGGTGAGCTTCAGCTACCTGATATCAGTTATTTCAATCTGCAGTAATCAATGTTTTCATTTATTCACCAACCCACAAAGAATTCTCACCACTTCTGAAGCTTTAGCTTTTAGCTTAGCTAGTCCTGGCTTCATATTGTTTTCTATCACGTCTGTCAGCTTGTCTCAGAGTGTCTGTTAGTTCAGAGGACACACAAAAACTATACTTTAAATTCACTCATTCATCAGTGGGTGTTCACTCTGTCCTGCTTCCTCTCTTTGGAGGTAGATTAGATGTTTTACCCTGTAAGTTTAGTCGCTGCGTGCTCGTTTCACTTTGTTTCTGTCATTGACACATAGGTCACATTCTGCAGATACTGCTGATCCTCTAACCATCCAGTACCTTCTGGATCTTGTCCAGCCACTCTTTGTTGGACTGCAGCTCGGCCATGAACGCCTGATGCTTTAGCCACTTGCTGTGCAGGTTCCTGGCCTCGTCGTAGGTCATGTCCTGAGCTGTGAGCATCTTCTCATTGATCCACAGAGACAGCTGGACACAAACACAGGATGTGCAGTTTGTTACTAACATCTAAAGGGTTCATCCTCTGGGGAGCAGGAACGCCATCTATACATTTGACCTCTAAAGGAAACCAAGCATCACATCAGAAGCTGAGATCTGTCTTTAATTTGAACTTCTCTGTGAAGTGTTGATGTCTGACGTGTTGGAGGACAGACTGACCTCCTGACAGTCCTGCAGGAACTTCTGCAGGTCTCTGTTGTCCTTCAGTCTCATCAGCAGCTCCACTGCAGCCTCCCTGTTCTTCTTATGCCTGAAACACAAAGGACACGATCAACACATCAACACATACTGTACATCAGGGGTCCTCACATTTATCTACTGTGGTTTCATATTTTCACTTCACCACAAAGTTGATATTTTTATTAGCCTTCATCAGCGTAAATCACGCAATTCATGGCCTGGTTTTCACATGCTGTCACATCAAGTGCTGACACAAAGTTTCCAGCCGAAAATCGACTGAACGTGAAGAAGCTGAAAGTGTGAAAAGAGATGAGCTGCAGGGAGGATTACCTCCACTGGAACTTACCTTCACAGGTTTAACAGCACTGAGGTTCATTCTTGACAGTTTCACCACATGGTCCATTTAGTGGTTGTGCAGCTTTCTATCAAAACACTCGAACTTCATCACAGATGAAGTTTGCTCATTTTGCCTCACTTTTCAACTTTAGTTTCTAAGCAAACTTGACGACTGGGCAAACTTCATTGGCTGATGAAGATCATGTGACATGATCAAAAGCTTCATAACAGCGACTAAATGGAGCTTGTGATGAAGCAGATTTCTCAAACGCTTCAAAGATGAACTACGTGTTTTCATAAGTTTGTTTGAGCTACTACCTCCTCTTTCCAGGCTCACGCCTCTCGACCACAGAGGCCAGTCAGGCTAATGCTGCTGTGTGGACTTACTGTTCAACAAAGCTCGTCGTAAACAGAGTCCCTTTAAGTCTCAAATGTCTGAACTGAAGAGGACGTCTACCTGTCGTCGATGGAGGCCACTCTCTCCTGGATACGTTCGGCATTGATGTTTCCGTCGCTGGCCAGGCGCCTGCCAGCCTCGACCACACCGTTGATCTTGTCTTCGTTGGCGTCCATGGTGGTCATGAAGTCTTCCTGCTTCTTGATGGCGGCTTCTGCGCCCTCCAGAGTGGTGGGCATCTCAGTGTGAGCCAAGACGTATTCCTGCGTGGGGAGAGCACAGGGTTTCATAATGATTCAGGTAGTTTGTGCTAACGAGGTCATTACAATCGTAAGGGTTCATCCTCTGAAAAGCACAACACTTTGTGCCAATCAACCCAGTAGATTTTGGGATCTGTATCTTGTGGACCAAGTTGACATGTTATACGGATGTTACTGCAGGAAAGGTAAAGGGGGCAGGAAGATCATCAGTAATGGTCCTCAGAGGACCACTGAGGTCAGGAACATGCAATAATCCTGAGAATAAGGTTTTAAAGACATTGTGGAATTGTGACCAGTTGACATGTTTGAATTTGGATGATAATGTTGGAGGAGCTAACCTGTCCTGTGACAGAGAAATAAATCCCAAAATAATATCCTTTTCCTTTTAAGACCAGAAACATCTGAGTTTGTTTTCAGATGAGTTCCCTGGTCTGCAGTGGAAAATTAATCACTGAGAAACCCGCATTACTATTGTGGGTCAAGTCCTCACACGACATGGGAGTCATGACCTTGGTGTTTAAGATGTACAAGATACTACACTGCAGTGAGGTGAATCTTTTATGTTTACTTGGTTGTTGAGGAAGGCTTCTGCCTGCTTGGTGTCCCTGAGGAACAACTGGTAAGCGTGGGACTGGGACAGCAGGTTCTGCCTGTTCTCCCACATCTTGTGCAGTTCATTCCAGCCAGTGTCGAGCGCCTGCAGCCTCTGTCGCAGGAACATGTACTGCGCGTCTGTCTGGCCCTGAGTCACCATCTCCCCCATGTCCCGCATCTTCTGGTAGTCCTCCTCGTAGTTCTGGATCTCGTTCTTGATGCCTTCGTGCTGGGCCATGAGCTTCTCTGCCTCAGCCAGCGTGTTGGGCATGTCCTCGGAGGCGATGGCTGTCTGAGTGCGAGACAGCCAGGACTGGAAGTCATCCAGCTCACGCAGGAACTGCTGCAGCTTCCTGGCCTCGCCTAGAGACTCCTCACGGTTCTTCAGAGTGTTTTTCATTTCCTCCCAGACTGTGGTGATCTCAGCCAGGCGGCCGGTGATGGCCTTGGCCTGGTCAGGATGCTCCTCTGCCAGCCGTTGGGCCTCACCTCTCAGATCACCCAGTTTGTCCTCGATGGCGGCCAGGTCACGCTCCATACCAGTCAGTTTACGCTGCAGGGCCATGACCCCAGTGAGGTCGTTCCCCAGCTCCTGGGTGGACTCAATGACTTTGGTCTTCTCTTTGATCCAAGACTTGGTCTCATTGCAGTCGAGGTGGTAGTTCTGCACTCCCAGAGCTGAGTTCAGGGACTCCTTCTTCTGGTCCACCAGATCACGGAACTGGCTCCACCTAGGGTTCAGGAGAGGATCATCACAGTCTACAGGTACAATCACACTGACAATTTCAAGGTGTTTACACTGAGGACAAATGGACTTTGTTGCATCTTTATAATGTTTTTGTTTTTCCATTCACAAAACATACAAGCTAGCTGTTACATGTTACACCTGTTTGTACCTGTTGTTGAGTTTGTCCTGCTGAGTCTTGATGTCCTTTTCGCTTGGGTGACCATTGTGCATCAGCTGGCGGGCAATCTGGTTTACTACAGCAACACGAGATGCCTGGTTGTTCATCTCTGGCTCAAGACTCTCAAACCTGCCAATGACACAGTCCACATGAGTGCAGCTCTGGCAAGAAGAAGGTGTACAATAACAAGCACATATGCAGCATCTTGTAGTCCTACCTGTGCTGTATGACCTCCAGGTCCTCCAGTTTTTCTGGAATTTCCATGCTGTTCAACCACTGCTCCTTCTCATCAATCCAAACCTCACAAGCATTGGCCTCACTGAACATCTTGTAGAGCGCCAGAGCATCCTGCAGTGCCTGCTTCCTCAGCTTTGTCAGTTCTGCCACCTCCTTGTAGCGTTCCTCGATGCCAGCTAGCCGACCACGCACCTCCTCTGATTCGGTCTCCTCTTTAGGCAGGGAGGCGGCCTGCTCGTGGAGTGAGTCGATGACTGGGCGGTAGCTGGCCACCTCTGCTGCTGCATCCTTGTGCTTCCTGACCAGAGCCTGGGTGGAGAATTCGTCATGGCCCGTCTCTCCACTGGAGACAATGCGCAGGGCGTCCAGTGTCCAGGCATCAACATCATCTGCGTCAGCCTGGAACTGGTGCAGCGCCAAAGCCTCCTCTAGCCTCTTCTTCCTTGCTGCTGCCAGATGCTCCAGTGCCACCCACTGAGCCTGCAAGTCTGCAATACGCTCTTGGATCTTGGTGGAGGCAAAGTGGCTGGCCTCTACCATGGCCTGGCCCTCTGCGATGGTGTGCTGGAGGTGGCCTGCCCTGCCGCTCATCTCATCCTCTAGGGCTCGTTGCTGACTGAGGAGGCGCAGTGCCCCTGTCAGGTCCTTGCCATGCTCAACAGAGGATAGGATCTGCTCCTTCTCACGGATCCAGCCCTCCTCCTCGGCCATCTCCCAGAAGAACTTCCAGAGACGGCGGGACTCTTCCAGACGGGCACGACGCTCAGCGGCCAGCTGGGTCAGCTCCTGGTAGCAGAACTCCAGGTGGGAAACCCGGTCCAGGATGACCTGAGGGTCGCAGGGCTTGTAGCCTGGACAGGAAGATTCTGTTATTCTTCAATTTTAAGGTTTGATGTAATCTAGACTGCAGACTGCTACCACTACAGAGAGAAGCTTTCACTGGTCAGTCTCATCAAAGTAAAATCCCAAACTAGTGTCCCTACAATAAAAGCACACAATGAATCAGCAAGAACTTAAAAAACAAAATATTTAAGACAGAAGGATGGTGCTCACCATCATTGGCAGAGTACTTGCTGGCGTTTGTGGAGACTGCCTTCACCCTATCGGCCTGGATGGCGATGTCAGCCTCCACCAGGGCGTGCTTCTGCAGCAGATCCTCTACACCTAACAGATGCTTCCCATAATCCTGAGATAGCAACAACATCTGGAAACCAAAGACAGACAGACAGAGAGAACCAACAGTCAGGATGGCAAAGATGATCCTGTTTGAAGTCAAAGAGAAGAACAGCATTGCTACAAGGAACCTACAGTTACCCTTTGTTTTCAGTGTTTGAGCTGAACACGTTCTGGACCTACCTCTGTACTAGATGAACAGAAATGGAAATGATGTCCATCTTCTCATCTGAGCCTAATATCTACCATGTTGGGATAGGATTTGTTGTCAGTCTACCTTCATCTCGTCCATCCAGTCCATGATGTAGAGCATCTCCTGGAAGACTCTCTGCAGGCCCAGGTTCATCTCCAGTCTCTGTCTGCGGGCCTTCAGCAGCTCCAGCAGGTACTCCCACAGCCGGATCACGTTGTCCTTCCTGGCTGTGATGCGTTTGATGTCATGGTAGTGCTCAATCTCCAACTCCTTTGCCACAGCAACCACAGCTTGGACACGCTCCTCATACGCCGCGATGTCCGTCTCAATTGCCTCATGCTTCTTGGTGGCCGCCTCGACGGCCTGAAGGTCAAAACCAAAGTTGTCCTGGAGAGAAAAAGGAGGCAACGATAGATCCATGAAACCAAGAAATATTATATATAATATATATACACAAGACACTGAGAGAACAACATGAGGAAGACAAGAACAGTGAATACAGGCCAGTTACAGATTTTCACAGGAAGCTACAGAACCGGGTTATGTTAGCTGTTGTGGTGGTTTGATGTTGCTTTGTAGCTCCATTATCAATGGAGATGTAGACACGAATATAGATGTGAGTGCACTGAAATTATGATTGGTGGACGAACAAAATAAATATGGAGATGGTGGAAACAGGTTTGTAAATAATGACTGAGGGGTAACCAGTAAGGTTCTGCTGCAGTGTGTTTGGAGGAGGTGTATTCATGCTCCATGGAAACATAATCCAGTAGGAAGTTCTGTGTGCAGTATGCGTGGTGTTCCTTGATCTCTGCTTCATGAGGACAGTTGTATGGTTTGCTCATGATGTCATGCTTCTGGACCCGGTGGGGGATGAAGCCAGCGTGTTGTTATGGAAAGTGTGTCTGAGGGACAGGACAGGGATGTACAGAGCAGATCTGAATGCTGTATGATAGATACCTGTGACACCAGTCTCTGGTTTTCGCTGAGCCAGGTCTCTCTCATGGCCGCCTTGCGGTCGAAGCGTCTGGCAAGTTGTTCCAGTTTCTCCTGACGAATCAGCTCCGTCCTCAGAGCCAGCTCCCGCTCATGCTCTGCCTTCTCCAGTCGTTCCCAGGCCTGATGGAGCAACATCATCATCGTCATCATCATCACCATCATCATCACACACCTCTCAACAAAGTTTTTGTGTCTACTTTAAAGTTGAAGACTTCCAGGAATCAACCTGACGGTCCTGAGCTTGAGCCTGTGAGTCTGGGTTCAGGTCTTTATTGAGACTGAACTCAGTCAACCTCTTTTGAATCTCTAATCAAATGTTACTAAGTTCAGTTTTCAGCATTTGTATTTGTTGTATCAGCCTTGTTTGTATCAGCATTTTGAATACTAAAGTCAAAAATAGTGAACAACACTTGGGTTGAGATCCGAAGCAGCATCTGTTGGCTGAACAGGCAGAAACACTGAAGAGTCAGAAGATGAAACGCAAACGTACTGAAACGTTTCAGGTTCGACAGTCACAGCAGATAGAAGAGGAAGCTGGAAACGGAACGTTTTGACATTTTTTCTCGAGAATCATCAATCAATTGGTTGATCAACAACAGATAGACTAAACCCTGAACTCTAAAGCTGTGGATTAAAACACAGAAGCTGATTTCAGTTCGTCTCTCGGCTGTAAAAATGCTTCTAAAATGATTTTATTGATTAATGTTTAAGACTCAGAGAAGCATCCTGTCAAACACAAACTCTCAGTGTTTGTTAGTGAAATCAGCACACGATGATTAACTCTGCTTCCTCCATCTCAGAGCTGCTGCTTTCTGACCTTGTTGATATCTGAGATGAGTTTTCCCTCTCGGGGCATGTAGACCTTCTGGTTGTTGGCTCTCATCTTACTCTGGATGGTGAAGAGAAGAACCTCCAGGTTTCCCTTCTCCGTGAACCTGAAGAAAGAAGTCAGAGGGAGGCAGAGGAGGCGTTCAGGGGTTTATGGGCAGATGCAGATGACATGACAGAGATCAGACATTTCTGTTAGTTTCATGTGTTCATGTGAGGAAGGTCACAGCCTCTTCCTCATCATCCTCGTCCACACAGATCTGATGTGTTAAGATCAGAGTGACGGTTAGTCACATGATTGATGGATGTCATCGCTCATTCACTGAGTCTGTCTGGTTTTCTCCACTGACACCTTTTACAGCTCAGACAGGAAAATGAGCGGAAGAACCAGGAGGCTGGAAACAGACCTCCAGAGTTACTGAAGACCCGGGAGGCAGCAGGGTCTCAGCCCCCCCCCCAGTGAGGACATTCAAATGGAAACTTAAGATGTGGTTGTTTTAGTTTCCTCTTGCTTTAAGGCTGATGAGGCATTAAAGGAAATGCTGCTGGGTTGATGAATATTGAGGGAAAATGTAACCAAAATCTGGCTCGTAGGTGTCCAGATATCCTGCTGTGGACAACAGACTGATTTATTTCATCTGTCCCTTCAGGCTGAAAGAGGACAAAGGTGGGCGAGGATGAGGAGGTTAACTGAAGGTAAAGGTTCTGACTTTGGAGGTTTCTCCACAGTTCTGTAGGTGTTGAAGGCCTGAAGCTGCTGCTGGACTCCAACCAGTGAGTTGGCGAACTTCCTGTTGTTGAGGATGATGATGGTTTGTTCGATCCACTCCAGCAGGTCTGAGGCCAGAGACTCATACTTCTCGATCATCTTCTCCGTCTCGATGGCGTTATCCAACACCTGAACAAACGAGACGTGTCCTGTCACCTTTATCAAACAGATTCTCTCTGAGCTCTGGATGGACGTGACATGAACATGACACCACGTTCGCCTTCAGATCTGAGGATGTTCAGCTGTTCACATTTACAGATTTAATGTTGAACCTTTCTGTGGAAACTGTTTTCACCTGCTGGTGCAAAGCAGCCAATCAAAGACGACCGATCTCCACCTGTTGATGTGACTGGCAGAAAACTCTTCACGTTCTGTCTCATGTTTGAAGGATTTGTGAGATCACATTAATGATAAATGCCTGAACGTGAACAGAAGCGTCTGATATCGATGTGTTGAACGCAGACACCCCTCTGAAAACAGATCCGTTAATCTTTCATCACTAAATCTGGTTTTGTCTGGATGTCACGCTGATGATCTTGAAGGTGTACAGCAGTGTGTTGGTCTTTGAATCTGTCGCTGACCTTTCCGATGCGTTTGCCCTCCACCTTCAGAGCTTTCATCTTGGAAAAGTAGTGATAGTAGGTCACGACGTAGGTGATGACTGACTTCTCGTCAGGATGGTCCACGCTGATATCTGCAACACACAGAACAACATGTAAGGAACGAGTCTTGACTTGAACCCTGGAATGACTCTGACGTCTTTTTGGTCATATCGATCAGATTTGACGTTTCAGACTAGAGCAGAAAAACAACGTGAGCACCTCTAGAACTCTAAAACAGGAGTTCTTCTGTTTTACACCTGTGACTACAGGACTGTGTGTTTGGGCTCTGAGGACTGCCAAAGCGCAGTGTCCTGCACTCTGTGCTGCACCTGAAGGCATCCTGTGTGACACTGAATGCGCTGCTATGGTAACGTGCAGCAAACAGACTAAATGAAGCAACCCACAGAGTCGCGTTAACAGAGGTCAGGAAAAGAGAAAGCGGCGTCATCGGCGTAGAGGGAGACGTTAGCTGCAGGTCCAGTGGAGTTAATCCGGTTCAGGATCTCACCCTCAGGGTCCAGGAGCTTGGTGAGGCCCAGGTGTTGCTCTGCCAGGTTAAAAGCGTTCTGCAGGTTGTAGTGAGCGTTGGACTTCTTCAGCTTGTCGAAGTCGATCAGATCAGGCCTGAACATAAAAAAACTTTATTTACACAAATGTCAAAGCAGCTGGAAAGAATTCAAAGTTTGACGAACAGTTTCAAGAAATCAAGATTTCATGAGGTCGTTATGTTAACGGGTCCAACAGAAGATTTACCTGAAACCTGCACTGACACGTTAGGTGTTTGATGTCTTCAGATATTAGTCTGATTAATGAGGATGATGAAGATGTTACCTGTGTTTGTGGATGAGGGCGTTGAAGGCCATCCCGTCTCTCCAGCTGGTGGTGAAGTTGTGGATGTTCACATTGGGATACCTGAGGATGAGAAACACCTGGTATTACTGTCAGCTGACAGTCATCTTCATAACAGTTGTTCCTTTCGACATGGGCATGACCACACAGGTGTGACACTTCAGAGTCGGCTGATATCTGAACTACCCGAATAACAAGCAGCAGTAAGAAAGAGAGGAGGAGGAGAGAAGAGATGAAGAAGGAGATGTTGTTGGTTGTTGTCGGGCTGTCGGCTCTACAGGTGAGTCTGAATGGACGTTACAGACAAGCTGTTACGGTGATGAAGGCTCTTTAGACACTCGACTAGACTCACATGTTAAACTCCTCTCACTGCACCTAAAGTTCAGGTGGTGTGCTCTGCCCCACCTGCACCCCAGCAGCACCTGTCCTGTGAGTCAAACTTTACTGAACTATTCTGCACTGACGTATAATCTGCTCCACCTGAGGCTTTACAGGTAACCTTACCTGTAGAAATGTAACAGTAGTGACGACAAGTCATGTGCCAGAATCTCATAACTAAGGTTGTTAATAAACCAGGATACAGATGTGCAGTGACCACAGGAAGCCAAAGGCTGCATGTGTCAATATTATCTATGAATATAAGGAGGCGAAGAAGACAAAGAAAAGATGAAGAAGACAAAGGTGAAGAAGACAAAGAAAAGATGAAGAAGACAAAGGTGAAGAAGACAAAGAAAAGATGAAGAAGACAAAGGTGAAGAAGACAAAGGTGAAGAAGACAAAGAAAAGATGAAGAAGACAAAGGTGAAGAAGACAAAGAAAAGATGAAGAAGACAAAGGTGAAGAAGACAAAGGTGAAGAAGACAAAGAAAAGATGAAGAAGATAAAGGTGAAGAAGACAAAGATGAAGAAGACAAAGGTGAAGAAGACAAAGAAAAGATGAAGAAGACAAAGGTGAAGAAGACAAAGGTGAAGAAGATAAAGAAAAGATGAAGAAGACAAAGATGAAGAAGACAAAGGTGAAGAAGACAAAGGTGAAGAAGACAAAGGTGAAGAAGATAAAGAAAAGATGAAGAAGACAAAGGTGAAGAAGACAAAGGTGAAGAAGACAAAGACACGAGAGAGAACAAAGTAAAGGAACAGCGTGTCAGTTCAGTTTGGGACCAACCAGGAAGGTGCAGGACGCCTGCACCTACAGACGGACTGCTGAGGTCCAACCTCAACGTACGTCACATGACGCCCGCAGCAGCGTCCGCGTCAGTAGTGACAAGTACTTGGAGTATTTGTAGTATTAATACTAGCGCAGAGTCTCACCCCGCCGTCTTCATCTGACACCAGAGCAGCAGAGCGTCTTTGGCTGATCTCTTCTCTTTGTTGTCTTCAGTCTCCACACTGATGTCCTGAATCTGAACACAAGAACACAGCAGTCACACCTCCACCTGCCACACCTGTGCAGGTGAGTTCACACATTGAAGGTAGATTCGGATGTTTCCATGTTCATACTGAAGGTCAGGGTTAACTTCCTGTGAGCAGGAATCTGATTGGTTGAAGCGAACTGCGAGTGTCCTGGACAATAAAATGTGAACACCTCGTCAGTTTTGACATGAACTAGATGTCTCGGCTTGAATTTGACTTAAAGCAGCTCCGATTGGAGGGTTTAGGAGGAAGTGGGAGCTGATTGGTCAGATTTTCAGACAGGCACTAGGAATTCCCAGAGGTCAAAGGCTGATCCTGTGTGATGTCACCTGGACTGGGTTTCCATGACGATGACTGCTGTCAGTAAAACATGAACACACCTGGACTTTAACCTGAGGTGTTTAATAACTGAGACAGGTAGTCAACCAATCAGAGGGCGGGCCTGTTAATGAATGATCAAAGGGGGCGTGGCTGTGTGTTTCTCACCGGCTGAGAGTCTGAATGTTTTCATCCTGTCAGAACTGAAGAGCAACAAATCCAGAACATTCCTGAAACCTGGATCCGGTTAGTCTGAACATGTATGTAAAATGACATCACATGTAATCTATTACTCCTCACTTGGTGAGTAGATAGAAAGCTAAAGAGTAATATTGAAGTAATCACATTACTTTATTCATCACTCAAAGTTTCCCCTCTGAGTCAACGTCACGCTTCAACGGAAACACAAACTTATTGATTATCGACTGAGACCAACGACGTTTCCTACGTTCTTCTTCTTTGCTTGTCATCGGGATGTGGGACACGTCTGCCGTCTGACTGAACTTTGGACGCTGACCTGAGACTCCACTGCAGTGACTCGTCACACCTGTCAGGACAGGTGACGTCCTGCCAGGTGTCTGTCTTTAGTGTGCCTGTGGTTACCTGGAAGCGGAGGATGATGGTCCAGATGAGGCCCAGCGTCAGTCGGTGGTTCCCGTCCACGATGTCGTGGGAGCCCATGTTCTCCAGGTGAACCCTCTGCTCCTTCAGGAACTGCAGAGCTTTGTCCACGTTCTCCAGACAGTGAATACGCATCCGCCCTTTGGTGGGCTTCGGCTGGAGACACAGACAGAGAAGAAGACACATCAGAGACACGTCAGGACGAAGGCCGCGCAGCTGCAGTTCCTCCGACGTCCTCCAGATGCTGCTGGGATCAAACATGTCTCTACAGACAAAGATCCACGAAGAAGAAATTCAGATATAACATCGGCCAGGGGGACACCTGGTGGGGTCACACAGACGCAGGATGTGGAGAAAACGGCCCGTCGCCTGGATCCTGAACGCAGCGCAGGAAGTGAGAGAACAGTGAAGTGTCCTTGGTCTTCAGGAAGGGGGACTGAAGCTGGACCACAGCCAGCACTCGAGAATCTGGACTTCTGAATCCAGAATCAAGGCCAGCGAGTCCTGCAGCTCTGCCCGGCTGGAGCAAAACAGGAAGTCGGACACACCTGGTCCGCCTCCGAAATCAGTCCCTCTGTGCTGCTCAGTCCAGCAAGAGTACGCTGAAACAACAGTACAAATACTACGTCCACAGTACAAATACTGCGTCTAATCAGTATTCACTGATGATGTACACCTTCAAGTGTCAGTTGTACTCTGTGAATTTAGTGAATACTGTGTGTACTGTACCAGTCTCTATCCTGTGTACTGTGTATACTACGTGTACTGTACCAGTCTCCATCCTGTGTACTGTGTATACTGTGTGTACTGTACCAGTCTCTCTCCTGTGTACTGTGTGTATTGTACCAGTCTCTCTCCTGTGTACTGTGTGTACTGTGTGTACTGTACCAGTCTCTCTCCTGTGTACTGTGTGTATTGTGTGTACTGTACCAGTCTCTCTCCTGTGTACTGTGTGTACTGTGTGTACTGTACCAGTCTCTCTCCTGTGTACTGTGTATACTACGTGTACTGTACCAGTCTCCATCCTGTGTACTGTGTATACTGTGTGTACTGTACCAGTCTCTCTCCTGTGTACTGTGTGTATTGTACCAGTCTCTCTCCTGTGTACTGTGTGTACTGTGTGTACTGTACCAGTCTCTCTCCTGTGTACTGTGTGTACTGTGTGTACTGTACCAGTCTCTCTCCTGTGTACTGTGTGTACTGTGTGTACTGTACCAGTCTCTCTCCTGTGTACTGTGTGTACTGTGTGTACTGTACCAGTCTCTCTCCTGTGTACTGTGTGTATTGTGTGTACTGTACCAGTCTCTCTCCTGTGTACTGTGTGTACTGTACCAGTCTCTCTCCTGTGTACTGTGTGTACTGTGTGTACTGTACCAGTCTCTCTCCTGTGTACTGTGTGTACTGTGTGTACTGTACCAGTCTCTCTCCTGTGTACTGTGTGTACTGTGTGTACTGTACCAGTCTCTCTCCTGTGTACTGTGTGTACTGTGTGTACTGTACCAGTCTCTCTCCTGTGTACTGTGTGTACTGTACCAGTCTCTCTCCTGTGTACTGTGTGTACTGTGTGTACTGTACCAGTCTCTCTCCTGTGTACTGTGTGTACTGTACCAGTCTCTCTCCTGTGTACTGTGTGTACTGTACCAGTCTCTCTCCTGTGTACTGTGTGTACTGTGTGTACTGTACCAGTCTCTCTCCTGTGTACTGTGTGTACTGTACCAGTCTCTCTCCTGTGTACTGTGTGTACTGTGTGTACTGTACCAGTCTCTCTCCTGACAGGACCTCCAGCAGCTTGATGAGCATGCGTCCGTCTCTCAGGTCCATGTAGAGGTCTGTGATCCTGCAGGAGACTCTGGACAGGTGAGAGTTGACCCACTTAGTGAAGGTCTTCTTCTGCACCGCCTCACGCTCATCTACACACACACACACACACACACACACACACACACACAGAAGAAGTTAGTCCAGACACCTGGCCTTGTATTAGCATTTAGCCACATTAGCTTGTGGGTTGTGGTCTTCCTGGTGTCAGTCTGTGTCCACGCTCACGGATACGCCACAAACTGAACCAGATCGGCCTGAATCCATTACAGACCGTTATCTGGAGCCGTCATCCATCACAACGTTTGATCAGAGTCAAAGATCGATCACTGACATCACAGTCAATTCTACAGCAGAGTAACACGTCAAACAGACGGAGTTTGTCTCTGTTTCATCTGCACTTTTGGAAGTACAGTTCCCACGATGCTTTGGGGGAATCTGCTGAATTAGCCGTTAGCTGCTCCTGTTAGCAGTTAGCTGTTAGCAGTGTGCTCATGGATCTACAGACTGGGTCACTGTGATATTGAAGTCCTGCAGAGTCTTCTCCTCTGGAGATAATGATGTCCACCGGAAGTGATGTCACTCTGATCAATATGCTGAGTTCAGGGACTACATGATCAATACTTCTGGATTGTCCAATTTACTATTATTAGGAATTACAGTCTGCAGGTCAAACCCAGCAGACGGTGAGTCCAGGCCCCGCCCACTGACAGAAGACATATTGATTACTGATGGATCGCGCTGACCTGAACGTCTTTGACTTCAGTGGGAATGTGGCTGGTTTAGAGACAGACCTCCAAAATAAAATAGCCTTTCAGTTTGCTCATATCCGTTAGAATTTAATTTAACAATAGAATAACATATAATTATAATAATATTCCATCAGTGATCTGACTTTACATGAACTATCTGAAAACATTCCCACAGTCGTTGAGAATATTCCTCCTGACAGGAAGTAGACACGACGGCTCAAAAACCAGAATAAACCAGTGACCGTTCTCCTAAAAACATGAAACCAAGAAACATGAGACGAGACGATTCGACTGTCACTGATTTGTACCGACTGTGACCTCACAGGAAGCTTCGACTGAGCCATACAAAATAAAAGCACAGGAAAGTCAGAGAAGCTTCACACCAGGGCTGGATTGAGCTTCTGTGAGGCCCCTGAGCAACAATGAGCTCTGGGCCCCAAATGACCCTCAGATATTGTTAGCTGTATTAGCGATTAGCCGTTAGCTAGTGGTAATTATGATTCAGGAACCATGTGAGGACACAAAGTCTTGACTTCGACAGCGGGGCCCTGAGCTCGAGGGGCCCTCGTGGTGGTGGAGTAATGCAGGTGTGGGGCCCTGGCTGGCTCCAGCAGGACGGCTGGACCACGCCTCTGCAGTGTGACATCATCCAGTGCTGGCCAATCAAAGACATGCAAGAGCACATTCCTGGACGATGACCTCACGACATGAACGCTGCGTTCCTGTCGTTTACGTCACCGTCACCTCGACAAGCGAAGCCTGGCGGGCTGACGTAGAGCGCCGCCATGTTGGATCTGAAGGCTCAGAGGGCAGAGACTCGTTTGAATGAAACCTTTACGCGTCCAACTAAAACGAACGTCGTCTCTGAACGTTTCAGATGTTTGGTTCAGTTTTCTGGATTCTGGATCACAGCAGCAGAACACAACGCTGTTTCAGATCAGAAAGACGTGACAGAGGAGGAACATCCGCCCATCATCAGCCAACATCCCAGTCTGAGCAGAACACACCAAACCAGCCCGCTCATCCCTGAGTGACTGTGACCTCTGACGCCTCAGCTTCTTCTTCTTCTACTCCTCTTACCTTGCAGCTGTTTGAAGCGACCCTCCAGCGGGTTGTAGCTGTGCTTCAGCTGAGCCGAGTCCTGCGACGCCCACTCCGCCTCCATCGCGTCCCGAATACTCAACACCGATACAAACAAATGCACCTCCAGACGCCTCCACCCAAGAGGGAAACCTGCTGCAGATCAACCATCGGCGAGCGCCGGCTGCTCAGGAAACATCAGGCTCACGCTTCAGTCCAGGTTATCACTCGGCCAACCACAAGTCTGAGCGCTCAGTTAAAAACAGAAGAAGAGAAAAACGTTTCCACCGACAGCCGTCAGGAGTTCATTGGCATCGCAGCTGATTCTTCAAATCCAAGACTCAGACCTGGAAGACCAGCTGGAGGATGAATAAAAGAAGGAAACAAAAAGTAAAATCCACAAGACGACCTTCAGCTCAGACGAGCTGGAAACCACAGAAGAAGAGAAGAAACTCGGCTCGCAGCTCGAATGAAGACAGAAGACGTCCTCGTGTTTTCAGGTGAAAAAAAGAGAGTCCAGAGGTCAAAGTGGCGCTCGCAGGACGAGTGCGTGTGTGTGTGTGTGTGTGTGTGTGTGTGTGTGTGTGTGTGTATCCGGCCCTGCCCAGCAGCTACATGCTGCTCATTCTTCTTCTTCTGCTGCAGCTGAATCTTCCTGCTCGCTGCTCTGATTGTTCTGTTTCCCCAGAAAACACACACACACACACGCGCACACAAACCCACGCACGCACGCACGCACAAGCACACACACAAGCCCGGCCCACTGCAAACAAGGGGAGGAGGACCCCCCCACCCCCCAAACCAAATACACTGTTAAAAATGAAAAGTGTTGATTCCTAAATAACAAAAATTCCAGTTTTTCTGGAACACTTGAACGTCACATGAAGCTGAAGAGTGAAGCTGAACATCATTTGTCGAGTTTTTCACTTTTTTTTAATTTTATTTAATATTTATACTTTTACTTGAGTAATTTTTGAATGCAGGACTGGTAACAGAGTATTTCCTCACTGTGGTATTAGTACTTGGACTGTAGTAAAAGCTGTGACTCGTCATTGGTGCAGATGTGATTTGTTCCATCTCATAAAGTTTCCAGACTTTGAATCCAGATGTTGGCTGATGGTCAGACTCCTTGCTGTCTGAGCGGATTTTAAAGACTCGTCTTCAGAATGTTTTTGGACATGTCCACAGGATGTCTCTTTAATCTGTTTTACCATCTGAGCTGCAGTGACTCCATCAGACCACCAGAGGGCACTGAGATAAAAACAGGCAGAGTCTTCTGATCACAACAGTCCATGTGATCCACGTCTGGAGCAGAATGTGGACATGGACAGGACAGTGTCCTCGTTTGAGACGCTTCAGTAGAACGATGACTCTTTCAAACAGAAGAAGGAAAACTCAAACATGAACGTTTGGTGTCACTGAGACACTGATGTCACCATTTTTTACAGTGTGTGTGTGTGTGTGTGTGTGTGTGTGTGTATTCACCAATCAGCCAATGGCATTATAGCATGGCAATGATGTCATCGTGTGTGTGTGTATGTGGGGGGGTGTTTCCCTTCATTGTTCCTTCACATTCCAGACTGAAGGACAGGAAATAAGAAACAAACATCCTGCACACGCACACACACATACACACACATGCACACACATACACAGAGTCATGTTTCCATCACTTCTTTTCATTGCCTGGACACTGACCTGGACCCTAACTCTAAACCTAAATCTAACCTTTGACCTCAGCTTCATTCCCATAAGGAAGGTGAGTCCCCACAATCTGACTGTGTAAACATAAGCACACACACACACACACACACACACACACACACACACACACACACAGACACACTGTGTTAATGATTCACGTTACAGGGACTTCACAGACAGCCAATCATAGCTCATCATTTTCAGTTCAGCTTTACCACCAGATTCTGGTGGCTTCATCTCCATGGCAACAGCAGCTGAGGCTCATGGGTAATGTAGTATTTCCAGCTGCTGACCAAAGTGACAGAAAACTGATTCAGTGTGTGTGTATGTGTGTGTGTGTGTGTGTGTGTGTGTGTGTTATTGTCAGATGCAGGTGATCAGAACAGGAGCAGCTAACAGGAGCTGTTAACAGGAGCTACAAACAGGAGCTGCTAACAGGAGCGGCTAACAGGAATGGCTAACAGGAGCTGCTAACAGGAGCAGCTAACAGGAGATGCTAACAGGAGCGGCAAACAGGAGTGGCTAACAGGAACTGTTAACAGGAGCGGCTAACAGGAGGAGCTAACAGGAGCTACTAACAGGAGCGGCTAACAGGAGGAGCTAACAGGAGCGGCTAACAGGAGCTACAAACAGGAGCAGCTAACAGGAGCTGCTAACAGGAGCGGCTAATGGGAGCTACTAACATGAGTGGCTAACAGGAACGGCTAACAGGAGCTGCTAACAGGAGCAGCTAACAGGAGCGGCTAACAGGAGCGGCAAACAGGAGTGGCTAACAGGAACTGTTAAAAGGAGCGGTTAACAGGAACGGCTAACAGGAGCTGCTAACAGGAGCTACAAACAGGAGCGGCTAACAAGAACTACAAACAGGAGCAGCTAACAGGAGCTGCTAACAGGAGCTACACACAGGAGCAGCTAACAGGAGCTGCTAACAGGAGCGGCTAACAGGAGCGACAAACAGGAGTGGCTAACAGGAACTGTTAACAGGAGCGGCTAACAGGAGCGGCTAACAGAAGTGGCTAACAGGAGCGGCAAAAAGGAGCAGCTAACAGCTAATTCAGCAGACTGTTGAAGAACACTCTGACTCACTGTAAACACACAGAGGTTAAAACAATTGGAGCTAAAGCTGTAGCCTACAGCTCACTCACTGACGCCATGGCAACATGATATTAGATTAGCTGAGCAGCGTCCATGTCAGCGGTGTGACAGAGGGATGCGAGCAGCTGACTGGACGGCAGAGTGACTGAGTGGACGGAGACATGGATCAGCTAATCAGACACACTGTGAGTTTGTCCTGCAGGACAAACGTGAGCTCAGAGGGACAACATCAGTGAGTCAGCAGAGCACCGAGCATGCTGGGAGCCGACAACATCCCTTCACAATAAAGCGCCTCTGTGCTGATCCCTTCACAATAAAATACCTCTGAGCTGATCCCTTCACAATAAAATGCCATTTGTTTGTTTCCACTTGAGTTTTTTCTTTTTCAGTTTGATTTAGCAGCACAGTGTCCATCATCGTCATTATCTGGATGGAGGGACTGAGGGGACTGTCCTCAGGCTTCACCTTCAGCATGAAGACAGCAGTGAGACACTGAATTTAACGACGAGTCTTTGAAACACGTTAAGCATGAAAACAGATTTCTGCTCATGCCTGAACTCAGTGACATCAAACTATCAATAAAACCACATCAAATGTCTGAGACTGTCTTTCATCATTTTGTTATTGTCTCTCTTTGTCCTCTATGGTTTACTACTGTCTTATTGTCCATGTCTCAGTCTTTGTTTTTCTTTGTCTTTTCCATCTTTCTTACAAATGGACTCATCACAGAAATTAACTTAAGGTGGTTTTTTAAGGCGGCGGGCTCCTACCTGCGAGCGCCTTGATGCGGGAGCGTTCGAAGAGGCGGGCCGAGCTGTTCTCGTTGTCCCATTCGTCGTCCCAACGGTTGTTGACCGTGTCGTTGCTGCTGTACTGCTGCTGCAGCTCCATGTGGTCATACTCGGCGGCCACTGTCGTCATCATGACCTTTCACCTCTGACACACTCCTCAATGTCAGCAGAGACACGTCCACATCGGCGGCTTCAGGCCGAGCCCTGTGAGACGAGACGAAGACAGGAAGTCAACAGACAGGAAGTAAACAGCAGGACATTCAAAACCTGATCGGGACCGTCAGCGATCAATAAACATGGAAATTGATCAGGAGAGACGGATCAACAGAAAAACATCATCTTTAGCATCGCCCTGATGTCCTCACAAACACTGAACGTCCTCACAGAAGAAAACACACATTCAGATCAAAGCGTTACTGAAGGACAACTCAGAAAATACTAACAGAGAAAAGTATTTAAAGTACACAAGTACATGTACCCACAGCCCAACAAGTACACATACAGACATACTACTATTATACTGTATTACATGGTAGATGGTAATACACACAAACACAGACACAGCAGGCTGACTTGACTGTGACATCATCAGTGTGACCTGGAGGAGCCACTAGAGGGAGCTGCAGTCTGCCTGTTCCATCTTCACTCGTCTCAAAGACTCTGACGGTTTACTGATCGTATTGATCAATCAGTGTGTGCGTCCATGAGACGTTCACTGACCGTTCGGACTCTGCATACTGACTGTTTTCTGCTTCCTGTTTGTTTCCCAGGAGGCAGGAGCTGTCAGGACAGGAAGCTGCTCCACCTGAAGCATCCGTCAGTCTCCGTCAGTCTCCCTCCGTCACGTCCGCGTGTGAGCGAGTGTCTTCAGTTCAGTCCAGTCAAGTTTAAACGGTTAGATTCAAGCGTAAGAGGACATTTAGAGACAAGTTCTCTGACGTCTTTCAGGCTCCCTCTGTGTGGCGCCATGGTGAGTGTGCTGAGAGCCATCACGCCGAGCTCCCATTGGCTGCTGGGTCAGCTGACCAGAGCTGATGGAGGAAGTGAAAAGCTCCATCACATCAGAATTATTGGACGGAGCAGCAGAAGAGCCATTAGAGCACTCAGACATCCAGAGGACGTCCTGAGGGACCTGCCGCCATTAATGGATCTGACTTCCCAGAATCCTCTGCTGGATAATGGAAAAAGATCTCTGATCAGTCTGAGAGTCTGAGGGGGCGGCAGCAGCAGGAGGACGGCAGGTCAGAGGTCAGAGCGGAGACATTATCACAGCAGAGCGTCTCCAACTTCTGATCAGCTGATCAATACTTGGTTACCACGAATGTGACATCACACCACGTGACTGAACATCTGGGATGTTGACCTCTGTCCAGCCTCAGGTCCTGCTGTGTGAATTCATATGATTGTAACTGATCTGAGTGCAGAAAACGTGATCGGGTTGTGAAAATGCTGAACAGGAAGTGTTCCAGCCGCCACCCTCTCCCTCTGGGCCTCCCATCGCTCCACATTCCCCAAACCTGACAGCAGCCTTGTCCACAGCCACTGGACACTGCAGCTGTTAGCTGTTAGCTGTTAGCACTGTGAGGACACACTGTGTCCACGTTACACTGAGCAGACAGTGTCTGTCCCACACTGCACAGTCTTTGACTGAACTCTGTGTGTGTGTGTGTGTGTGTGTGTGTGTGTGTGTGTGTGTGTGTGTGTGTGTGTGGGGTCATCCTGTGAGACAGCTGCTGCTGGGAGACAGGTGACACACACCTGCTGCCCTGTGTGTGTGGTGTTGTGTGTTTCCTCAGCTGTGACAGTCAGGCTCTGAGAAATGTTTGAGGGTTACATATGTTCACCAACACCCCCCCCCCCCCCCCCCACGCACGCACACGCCGTTAAAAACACTACGTGTCATTTTGTTGGACAAACAGAAACAGAGGGCGCTAATGACGCTATGCTAACTGTTCCCTGTCTCTTAATGCTAAGCTAGGGGGCACACCTCAAACAAAGGAGACAGCTTGTCTGGGGATGGAAACAGGAAGGACTCAGTCGGCTTTGAGCTTCACCTTCAGCCTCATTACTGAACTTTTATTTGTTGTTTTTATGTAAACAGGAAGTATAATGCAGCCAGTTAGCTGCAGGCTAACGCGCAGACTCCATTACAGTGCTAAGCTAAGCTAACCAGCTGTTTCCTGCACAGACATGAGCATGGACATCTGGCTCAGAGACACAGAAGTCAGCTGACTGATTAACTGCTCCTTTAAGTGGTCAAAGGCAGGCAGGCGCGTTTCATAACCGATGCAGCTTTGAGCCAAACACCTGGACTGAATGAAGCCAACTACCTGAACTGAGAACAGCCTGTTCAACCGTCAACCCAGGCCTGAACCACATCACATCAATTCACAAAGAAGAAGAAGAAGAAGAAGAAGAAGAAGAAGACGGCAGCAGAGGCGTTTCATGGACGCAGAGCAGCTGGACTGAAATGAAAAAACAAAATGATGCCATAAACAAACTGAAAGCTTCTCTGATTGGAGGACTGATGGTCACGTGATCAGTTCAGGTTAACTGCAGGACACACTCCGTTTGAAGAAGAGGCGACTGTTTGTGTTCCAGAAACAGCAGAAGAAGAATGAGCTCACTCCACTGAGCAGAGCAGGGTGGAGTTATTGGATTAATGAACACACACACACACACACACACACACACACACACACACACACAGAGTCATTTCCTGGTTAGATGACCCCACCCTTCAGCACACAGCAGCTCCATCGCTCTGATCTCAGGTCAGTGGAAACAGCAGAAGAAAACACTTTGAGGGTTTCTGTCCGTCCTCAGACTCTCAACAGTCAGACCTCCATGAACTCTTCTTCTTCTCTTCCTCTCAGACCCCGTTTATACGAAGACGATTGCAAATGAAAACGACAAAATATTTTATCGGAAGTGCCCTTCGTTTACACGGCGACGGCGCCGTCGAGGTCTGAAACCGCAAAAATCTGAAGACGCCTTCCAGAGTGCAGAGTTTTGAAGACGACTCGGGTTGCGTCTCCGTCTAAACAGCAAGAAACGCAAAACCACGTCGCGTCACGTCACGTCACGTCGCATAGCAACTACACCTTACGTCACACTCAACGCACCAAGCCGGTAAAACAACAACAAACAATATGTCTGACTACGTGGATCCCACCGATGTTCAAGCTGTGCTAGCAGCTGTAGTCAACATACAAGAGTCATTTCAACAATTGTATAGAATGTATACGGATACTATAGGACACTACACTATACTATGGACAACTGCCGGACATACTGCCGCTCTATCACAGTACCACCCTGCGGCCTGGCATGCATATCCAATTGAATTCGCCCACTTTTGCGTCTTCGTTTAAACAAACAATTCCTGCTGAGAACGCTCGTCTAAACGCGGATAAAAAATTGAAGACGACACGCCACTTTTGCGTCTTCTGTTTTCATCGCCTCCGTATAAATGTAGCATCAGACATCTCCCAGCTCTCATGACTGTGTGCTACACATAGAGCCGCTGGTTAGCTTAGCTTAGCATAGAGACTGGAAACAGGGGGAAACAGCTAGCCTTCAGAGCAGCTGATTGGTGGATTCTGTCCGTCTGCAGTCTTCAGTGTGGACGTCTGTCCGAATCCACCAACCATCACCTCCATGGCGGCCGTCTCTGTGGACTTCCAGAGACAGACCTCGCTTGGAAGTTTACCCACAGTTCATAGCAATATGGACGTCAGACGTCACAGCTTCTTCTTCAACATGAAGACATGATGGAACTTTTCTTTCATGTCCCAGTTTCAGCTGCTGATTGGTTCCTGACGTCTCTCTGCTGCAGACGTCCTCCTTATATATATAATGTATATATAAATACTACGATGAACTACTGACACCACGCCAACATCAAGAAAACATGAGCGAGCACCACAGAACACCGTCAGACAGAACACTGAGATCATGTCCTAAAATTTGTAAACGTTCTTCTGAAGTTCCGTCTTCATCATCAGTGTTTCCCGTAACGTTCAGGAAAATGTTCCGCTCAGATTAAAACAGAACTCCAGAAGATCTCCACAGAGAGAACATGTCATGATACACGGACCCCCGTGTTGTCCACGGTCTCTTTAATGTGCCGCCACATCTGGAGAACGTTCTTAAACAAACCTATTAAATCTTCTGCTTTATGAATGTTCTGTTCCTACAGAAAAATAAGGGAACATCTTTGTTAGGTCAGAAGAACTCTGACAGTGTCCTGTCCTCCACAAGTTCTTCCCAGCTTGGGTCTTAAAATGTGGTTTGGATGCAATGTTGAGGATTTGGGGTTCTACACCAAAACTATGGAACATATTTAGAGCGTTCCCAAGTGGTCAAAGATTTGGTTCCTTGAATATATTTTTAACATTATCAGAACATTTCATAAGTTCAACTGACATTAGAACATTTCCAGAGATTTAAAGAACATCCTCTGAATGTTCTAGTGAAGTTAAAGGAACTGCTAGTGAACGTTCCCTGAACGTTTCATGTAATTGTTCTCCTAAGCTGCGATAAACATTCACACAACGTTGCTGTGACCAAATATTACTTACTGGAGCTCACATGGAACCTATTTGGAACCTAGAATTGTTCTCAGGAAAGTTTTCCATTGCATACTAGAACCTTCCAGAAATCCTCAGAAAAAAGAGGTATAAAGTACCACACAATAATGAGAATGTCCTGGCAGGAATCTGTGGAACCATAACAGAACATTCTATAGAGACTATTAGATACAATGCCTCAACTTAAAATAAGATTTCCAGAACGTTCCTGAAGAATAAATACTGTTGGTTTGACCAAACCAATACTTGTTCCCCATAAAGTTTCAGTCATGTACCTACAAGGTTCCCACGGTTAAAAGAAGTGGCTTCTATGATAACGCAGCATACGAGAACCTTGAAAACGTTTCCCTCTCATTGGGTGGAGATTAAAGTGACCTCACAGGAACCCTGAAGGCGCTGACAGAACAATCAGATTCAGAGGAGAGTTTCTAGGAACCTTCTTTGAACATTGTAAGGAATCATACAGCACATGGACTAAAGGGAACATGACAGGTTTACTGGGGTTCTCCTGATCTTAGAAAACTGCTCCCAGAATGTTCCAGTAATGGAATGTAGAATGTAGCAATGAGAGAAGGTTCTCTGTAGGCTGCGATTAATGATTCTCCTCCTCCTCATCATCATTAATGGCTTTGATTCATGGATCTTTTGCTCGTTTGTTCTGTAAATGTGAACAAATGTCCTTCAAACGTTCCCTGAAGACGAGACAGAACGCTAAAAGAAATGATCTACCAGTGGTCAAACCCACCGCAGCTACATCAGTTAGCGCCATCGGCACTTCTGTCATCGGTCATGAGGACCTGAAGAACAGCTGGCTCAAACATCCGTCTGTCTGAGAACAGCCACGCTAACCCGGAGGAACCAGCCTCTCTGGGTGGAGGAGGTGGGGTTCTCAGATCCTGCCCGGGCCTCCTCCTGGGCTTCAGCCGGCCCTGCACGACAACATGAGGTTTGTGTGGAGGTCTACAGACCCGCAGGCAGATGCTGATCCTGAAGTCATTTCTGGGCCCGCAGCTCGTCGCCCTGACACACCGGCCCTGCTGCCTCTGTTTTCCAGCATTTTCTCTCCTTTCTGTCCGTGCGTGTGGAACTGCGGACCGGCCTGCGCAGCCTCCTACAGACCGGGGACGGCAGGCGCAGGCCGGACACATCCCGCTCATTCTACCGCTAAACATACGCCGCAAATGTTCACTGTGAGGTGCGTTTCAGAGGCCGAGCCGCTGTTTATTGTGCTGAACACACACACACACACACACACACACACACACACACACACACACACACACACACTCTCTCTCTCTCTCTCACACACACACACACACACACACTCACACACATCACCTCCTCCTCCCGCGGCCACGCCTGTTTGTGCCTCCGTGCATGGCGCACCGTTATTATCCTCCATCCTCCTGCGAGACAAATGGCTGCTGGCGGGCGGGGGTCGAGCGGCGAACATGCGGGCTGAGGCGCACCGCGGCGCGGCAACGGAGCGCGGAGCGGGCCGGGAGGGAGGACCGGGCCTCCGGACAGACTCGGTGCCTCAGACCGGAGCAGAAGAGTCGGATCGGCCAAACCGAGCCGAGTCTCCTCCGACATGAAACCAAGTTTGCGGAGGATCGGAGGCTTCGGAGCGGCGCTCCGCAGCTCCAATCACGGCCGCAGCAACAACAGAGAGGCAGCAGAAAGAAGCAGAGAGCGAAGAAGAAGCTGTTTACCTGCTCAGAAGATCACAGCGCGTCTCCAAAGTTCAGCCGAGAAGAAGAAGAGTCCGCAAACTGGCATGAACGGAGGGACGGAGCGACAGACGGAGCGACAGACAGACAGGAGGGAGGGAGCTGCTGCTGCTGCTGCTGCTGCTGCAGGGAATGACGGGAAAGAATCCGCACTGCCCCCCGTCCTCCTCCTCCTCCTCCTCCTCCTCCTCCTCCTCCTCCCCCTCCTCCCCTCCTCCCCCCTCAGTTCGGGTCGAAATCCGAACGGATTTCAAACAGATTCAGAATTTTCTCTTCTATTTCTGAGTTTGTGCTGCGTTCAAGGACAACTCTGAACTCTAAGCTCCATCTTTATGGAAACAACGTGTAACAGTTTAAAGGCCCTGTAGCGCCCCCTCCAGGCGGTACTGCTCAATCCAAACTACATCTTGATCGTTTCAGACAAAAGTTTTTCTTTACCTTCCTCCAGTGTGAGCAGGTGAAGTCTGTCCTGAAGGTGGCGCTACAGGAAACATGATGGAGTCATACACATGGAGGGTTCATCCTCTGGAGAGCAGGAGCGTCCACACTGAGACATCCTGCCTCCAACACACCCAGCTTTAATCCATCCTCACAGTTTGGTACGACGACAGTTCAGGTGACTCCAGAGACTGACTCATCCTTTATAAACAGGTGTTCTGTTATTTTCAAGTGCGTCTCTACCCGAACGGATCCGTCCAACCAGCTGGAAGCTCCTTCCTGATTGATTGACACAAACATTTCAGTTTTTTTAAATGTGTTGAATCATTTCATATTCAGGCAAAGAAAAAAATCAACTTACAAAAAAAGGAGAAGATTAAAAGACTTCAGTGCACAACATGGACGAAGACGCCATGAGACGAGACATGGACACCACCCAGCGATCGCTCTCTGCAGCCTGGAGGGGGCGCTGTGGACCAGAAGTGTTGCTTCTTCACATTAAAGTCAGAGAATGAGTCGTCCACCAATCAGAAGGTCCAACCCCGACCTGAATCGAACAGGGGACACTTTGTGAGGCGTCCTCCACCACCCGTGTGGACATGTGTGTGAGAGGGTCAGTGCTGGCTGATCCACTGACATTTAGTTTGAAATAAATCAGAGAATTCACATTTTCTTAGTTTGTGTCTGATCTGACCCGACTCCACCCGACTCCACCTGACCCCACCTGACCCCACCTGACTCCACCTGATTGGACCTGACCCAACTCCTCCACCTGGCTGCTGATGCAGCTCCGGGTCGGACTCGCTGCCCTCCACATGTCCCCTCATGACCTGTATGCTGAAGAGTAGCAGAGAGACTTGGGGGGACTCTGGGTTTTAGGGGGACTCGTTCATGTACCAGTCAGACTGTGGTCGACAACAGGAAGTGATGTCACCAGTGGGCGTGGCTCAGCTTCAGCAGAGTCAGAGCTGATCAATAATGAACGAGCTTAATGGACCTGCAGTCATTACTGCTGAGCTGCCGTCAGACCAGAATCACCACCACGACAGTTTCTTCATGATGAAGCTCTATTTTTCGTGGAATCTTCTCTATGGCAACAGCAGCTGAGGCTTATGGGTAGTGTAGTGTTTATCCCACCGACCGCAGTGAGGAGAGACGTGGAACATTGTCCTGGTTCGGTCGGGACGCTTCCTGAGCGTCGCTGCTCTGTGATGCTGCTGTGTAAAGCGAGCCGCGCTGACCGTCAGCACCGAGCCCATTAGAGGCTGATGGAGCACTTTAACCACGACGACGGAAAACACGGAGGCTTAATGAGCGCTGTGATTGGATAAACACACTCAGAGTGCATTGGAGAACACGGCTAACGTACCTGAGTGCTCTGCCTGCCATCCGGGAGCGACTTCGAATCGATTCCGTGCTGAATATGTTAAAAATAAAGAGTAAACACCTGTGTGTTGTTCTGAAGCTCAGCTCCGACTCCAACCAATAAAACAGCATCTTCTGTCTCTTCCTGTTGTCTTTCTGTGCACGTTTGACTTCTACCGCCACCTGAGAATATACTCGGATACTTCAAGATGTAGAAACGCTGATGGACATCTTTCGGTCCAGTCCGGTGTCCACGGCAGTGCAGCAGGTCCTCACACCAACAGAAACCTTTAAAACAAGCTTTGTTCAATGATTAAACAGACACGAGAACTGAGAAGGTCATGAACGTCTCGGAGACACCGCTCCATCAGACCAGTACATAACAGAGACACGGCAGACCTGAACCAGGACTGTTGTGGATCTGAACCTCTGTCTGTCCATCTCTGCTGTGAAATGACATGTTGACTTCAGGGCAGCTGGAGACAGGCTGATGTTTGTCCCTCAGGGCTACCGTAGCTGTATGTGCTCACTGTGAGACTTCAGAACCACAATCACAGACTCGACGGACTGCTACTGATACCAGATCCTGGACAGACGTCATCCAACAGACCTCCATCAGGACTGGTCCAGGTTTCTCCCGAACCCTCCAGACCTGCCTCTGAATCAGAGAGCACGTCAGTCAGGTTCAGGATGATCAGCAGTCCTCCTCCTCCTCCATCTGCCTGTTTGTCACAGCGTCTTTTAGGACAAACGACTCTGTCTGTATGTCCTCCATGAACGTCTCCCACGTCAGCACTTTGCTTGACCCCAGAAGCTGCAGTCCTACTCCTCCTCCTCCTCCATCAGTTGGTTGCTGCCACAACTGTGTTCGGCCATCTCCACCCACCTCCACCATCCTCATCCTCCCTAGAGATACAGGAAGAGCTTCGGGGCAGGAACGTCACGGGGGCCACGAAGGCCACGGCCGCCATGCCCCCTCAGCCCACCCGGCGGACACAGCGGCCTCGATGCTCCAGCTGATCTCACCACCTTCCTCTGCCTCTTCATGTCACGCCAGCGTCTGAATTCTCATTGGACAACCAGCGAGACGCTGTGCGCACAGGCAGCGGCGGGTTGGCTTTCAGCCCGCTGTGAATGGCTGAACATCGAGGTCTTCACGATGAGTTCAAGTCATCCTGATGTGTTGACGGCCAACTGGGGTTTGATGAGTTAATGAACGAATGAGAGGAGAGTCGACGTGAACACTTCTGCTTGTTCGTTCGTCGCTGTCGAATATTTGAATAATTTTGTGAAATTTTTTGTATTATTTTATTTTATGTATGAGTGATCAAGTTAAACTTGAAGTCTTTGTTGTGTTTGGTGACCTTCAGACCTGCGAGGAGCTCAATCGTCATGTCAATCAATCAAATCAAACACATTTGTCATCAGAACTTTTAATAAACTTTGTATTAAATAGAAACTAAACGACGGATCGCTGACAAAAGTTTTCATCACAGAGAAAAGAGCAGAGCGTCGAGCGCTGTCAGAAGTCCAGCCACTCCGTCAGGTAGATGCAGTTTGACGGGGAGATTTCTCCTCCTTCGTGACAGTCGTCAAACACCTGAGGACAGGAAACAGGAAGTCAACCATGGAAAGCCTGTCACATGACCATTAAAACGGCATGGTGCTCTGTGTTACCGGGCAGAGTCCGCAGGGCGTCCTGACGAGGCCGGTGGGCTGGATGACGGGGTTGACGCCGCGGTACAGCTTCATCTGTCCGTCCACGCTGCCCACCGTTCCCTCCTTGGCGGCGATGACGGTCATCTCCACCTTCCCATCGTAGATCAGCGTGTTCAGGATGGTCTCGATGTCGTCCATAGACAGATCCACCTGTAGTCAAACACCTGTCAGTCAACCTGGAGCGACAGCAGCTTCACTTGATTCATCCTGAACTCATCCTGTGTGTGTCTGACGTCAGGGTCATTTTTCCCTCAGTGACTGCAGACACACTGAGCTCCTGTCAGTCTGCGACCTGGCTGCTCCTCCTCTCATTTAAAGCCCTTCTTTGGATTTTAAAGTGAATCTCTGAGTCTTTTTCCTTCTGCTGCATTTTATCAGCTCACTGTGACATTTTGAGACTTCTGTGTTAAAATGGAGGAGATGAAAAATGTTCTGATGATCTGATAGATGCTAACATGCTAACATCAACACAGAGCCTGTTTGGGAACCAGTATGATGACAGAAACAATCAAATCACATGTTGCTGTGATGTCAGATACAGGAAGCTTCTGAGAGTCTCTTCACAGACCGTTTACATCTGTTTCCACCGAGTCCAAGCGTCTCCACGAACAGTCTGCTGAGTCAGCCGTTAGCTGCTGCTGTTAGCAGTTAGCTGCTGCTGTTAGCAGTTAGCAGGCTACTCATGGATGTACAGACTGGATCACTGTGATCCTGAAGAAAACTTAAAAACATAAAGATCCTCAGTCCTGCAGTCTTCTTCTGTGGTTTCTCGGTGGATTTCTGGAGGTTTGTTCTGGATCCTCGGAGATGATGATCTCCACAGGAAGGCCACCTCCTGTGAGGTCAGTCTGACTGAATGAGACTTGAATTCTGACAGGACCTGAGTGAGATCGGTGTGTGATGTCATAAAGGGGGCGGGGCTTGAGGGCCTCACCTTGCTGATTCCTAGCTCACAGATGTACTTCCAGACTTCGTGCGAGGTGGCGAAGGAGCTGTTCCTCTGGACCATGGGACTCTGTTTGCTGTCCCTCGCTGCTTCAGCCTGAACACACAAAGCAGATTCAAGTCTGAGGGTCATGTGACCAACAACACATCTGGACCGCCAGAAGCTGAGCTGACAGGACCGTGTCATCGTGTACGACAGGAAAGTGTTCAATGATGAGCTTCGATAGGATTTATTGAACTGGACGACGCCAGCGGGCACCGTTCCATTTCAAACAAAGTGACTGACGCGACAAATCTCACAGTGAACTAAGGCTGCCACGATTAGTCGACTTGTCACGACTACGTCGACTATCAAAATCGTCGGGGACTAATTTAGTAGTCGATGCGCCGTTTATTATTTTTTTTAAGCTTTGTTTTTCTCTCAAAACTGCCGCTGTGCCCTCCGCTGCCTTGTCTGCCTTTCTGTCCTCGACGCACATGCACAGTAATGGTAATCGGCGTCAGCCGTGATGTCTCCGGACTGCCTGACCAGTATCATGGCTACCCGGCAACGGAGCTCTAAAGTTTGGGGGCATTTTCACAAAACAAAGAACAAACATGTGCAATGCAAAATCTGCAAGGCAGAACTTGCCGTCCATGGCAGTACGACGGCGATGCAGGAGCATCTGAAAAGGAAGCACGTCGTTGTGGCTGGTTCACCTTTTGACGACGAAGAGGGACAGTCGTCTCGCTAAGCTAATTGGCTAGTTAGCCGCTAACATTAACGTAAACATTGAGCTACTTACTAATATTGATAGCTGTAAACGTTAACGACGATGATTTCATTAGCCTGACCACACATTAAAAAGACAGAGTGTTATATAAGAGCAGCTGCATGCTGGTGCGATAAGCTGCAAGTTACGTATGATCCGACCAATCGCAAAAATAATAGGTGACTAGTCCACTATCAAAATAATCGTTGGCAGCCCGACAGTGAACGTGTCCCGTCTGGTTCCCGTCAGTGTGAAACCTGGACCACGGACAGTCTGTCGCTGTCTCCGCTCGTCCTGAGACCTTCACAAACTCACTGAGCTGCAGCTCCGAGTTCATCGTTCACTTCAATTCAATAATGTTTCTGCAGACACAAATCACCACAGATCAGGTGTACACAGAACACCTGAGCGAGCCGCCGCCTCAGCTGACACCCACGCACACTGAGTCACTGCAGGTGAGCTGCAGGTGAGCTTCTGCAGAGTGACTCATTTTACTTTTGGTACATTTTTACATCCAAATACTTTTGTACTTTTACTATGGTAAAATTTTGAATGCAGGACTTTCACTTGTAACAGAGTATTACTTAGTGGTACTTGTGCTGAAGTAAAAGTCTTCTTCTACAGATTAAAGAGTAATCAGAGAAAGAAGCCACATGATTGGACAGATGTTGAGTTCACTGTGACTCTGCTGCCACCTGCTGGTCTGACAGCTTCAGGGACGTCAGTCTGTCCTGATGCTTCTTTCATCTAAAATCATTAAAATGACTCTAAGTGACCTCAAAGAGCCTGAAAGACAAAAACACATTTATTGATCCTTTCTGGAATCGTTTCTCATTTGTTTAATCATCAAATCAATTTAAGCCGTCAGCGTCAACATTAGAAAGAAACCTGTGAGCGTGACCTCCGGGCTGTTTAAATAAAGTTTTTCGTACCTTGCTCTGCAAGAACTTGAAGCACTGCTGGTTCAGAACTTCGACAAACTCAGACTCGAAGTCCTGGTCGCTGTACCAGGCGCCCCCCGTCACCGAGCGGTCCGGCTGCAGGTTGTACAACATGTACACCTTCTTCTTCGACGCCTGCACATAAGAAACACGTAGCTGTCAGACAGGAAACCTGGGATCTCCACGGCGTCAGCCGATCAGGAACACAAAGTCAGCAGAGGTCTGAGGAGCGGATCTGAACTCACCGCCACAGATTTGACGGCTTTGATGAGTTTCTTGCTCTCCAGGTTCTTCAGGATCTTGTTGATCTCGGTCAAAGGAAGGTTGCTCTTAAAGCGAATCTCTCTGCTCCAGATTCCTGCAGCACAAAACTGCACTTCAGCAAAACTTCAGACCAGTTCTGCTGCAGTTAGGTGCTCATCTGAACACTGGAACTGGTCTTTCTGGCTGTAAACTGGACACTGACAGATCTGTTCAGAGTGTGGTTTCAGTGGAAGTGAAGGAGGATAAAATCTACAGTCCTCCTCCTCCTCCAGTGTAAAATACATTCAGTTCAGCTGAAGATGATATGAAGCTGACGACTGACGTTAAATTATCTAAACTTCAAATGAAGTTTTGAATAGATTTTTGCACAGAAGAAGCCTCATGAAGAGACCTGATCAATGATTACAGTCAGAAATGAACTGTGTTCATGTGAGCACCCGACGGTGTTTCAGGACTGAATGAATGAATGAATGAATGAATGAATGAACGAACGAACGTCTCTGTCAACGTGCACAAACAGCAGTTAGCGTAGCCATGAGCACTGCTGCAGGTGTTCCGCTGCACTGCTTCACCTTTGTTTCCTGCGTCCTCGATGATCTGATAAACCAGTTTCTCCTGATTGTCTGAACCTTTCATCTTACTGAAACACAACAACCACAAACACTGTTCAGGTTCACTTCAGCAGCAACACCAGGAGTCATCTGTGCAGTTACACTGAAACGTGTTGCAGTTATGTAGCAGTAGTCAGGTGTGTTTACCTGGCGCTCTGAGTGTCCTTCATTCTGTACAGGAGACCTGAACTGTTCCTCAGCAGGTCCAGCTGACCCTGGAACAGGTAAACAAGATCATCCATAACAGATCAACCATTCTGATCAGAAACACAAACATTTACAGCAGGTAACAGTCTGATCTGACAGACCAATCAGGAGAGAGGGCTCAGCAGTGACATCACTGTCATACTAACCAATGACAGCAGCTTGTTGATGGCCATGGCTCTCTGCTGAGGCTCCAGGTGAGGCATGTCGTTCTGAATCACCTGGTCTGTGATGCCGTGAGGAAACTGCTGACACAGCTCTTTGATCCTGCCACACACACACACTCAATGATTAGTCATTTAATTGATGAACAGAATATTTATCATCAACTATTTTGAGAGTGGCTTTTTGTTTTGAGTCTTTTTCTTTTTTTCAGCTTCTCAAATGTAAATTTTCTGACATTTTATTGAGCAAATGACTTATCAATCGATCAATGAAGGAAATATGATTGACAGTGAAAACAATGTTTGGCTGCAGCTCTGAACCTCTGATCGATCTGATATTTCCTGATTTTAATCATATTTTCAGGAAGACGTTCTTTCGAAGCTGCTTTTAGTTAAACATTTAGATTTCTTGAAGTTTGTTTTGGCATCAAAACAGAAACTGACTCATTTTTACAAATTATTTTCATTATGGATTCAATGATGAATTATGTTTTGCATTGGTCAGTTCATTGTTAATCTAGAAAATCATCTTCCAGTGAGAGTTTACTGGAAACAGAGTGATTGATGGTTGAGGAAGATCCTGCTGAAAAAATCTGCTTTATTGTTTAACAGCAGGAGTTCTGTGTTTCTCCGGACCACTTCTGCATTTGGAAGAGCGACACATTCAGAAAACCAAGCAGAACGTTGAGCATGAAATCCCTCTCAGATGGAAGAGACAACCCTGCGATGCTCAGACAATCTCACTTCATCAATCTCAACTCGAAGCGCCGAGGACAGTTGATGGCGCAGTTTAAGAGCAGCAAATACTCAGATTTTGGAGAACTGAGGTCATGTGGGTGTGCTGACTGAACGCCGAATTAACAATAAGGTCACTCCGGTGCGGGAAATGTGTTTATTTGCGACATGTGGCTCGTTTGTGAGTCACATGACCAAATAAACAGTAAAATCGGCCGGGGTTCGGCGCACTGGTCACAGGGGAAACAGCACCGGGCTCGGCGGTAAAGCGCGTTCACGTCGCCTGACTGACCTGTTTTCGATGTCCGCGGAGTCTGAAAGATTCGTCTCCTTCTTCACTTTGACTTCTGCCATTTTTACTCTGTTGTCCTCACTGTTCTGTCAGTTGTTAATGGTGCTGCTGGTTAGCCTGTTAGCTAATGTTGTCTGGCAGGCATGCTAGTGATGTCGGTCCGGGGTCCTCAGTATGTCGGCGGGAGCATCTTGAAAAGTTCCTGTTTAAAAAGCACAGCGAGAAAACAAATAAAAATTCAAACATTCACCATCCTCTGTGTCTTTGGGTGAAAATTGACCTCAATTTTTGTCATCTTGTTCATATTGATGACATCAGAACCATTGCATGAAGGTTTTGACTAAACCAACATAAGTCCTTTTGAATGATCACGTGAACCAAAAACATTCTCCCTTTAAAATAATTTTTATTTGTTGTTGTTTGAACACATGCACCCACT
Source organism: Chaetodon auriga (assembly GCF_051107435.1). Lineage (NCBI taxonomy): Eukaryota > Metazoa > Chordata > Actinopteri > Chaetodontiformes > Chaetodontidae > Chaetodon > Chaetodon auriga. Next base: position 487,081 of record NC_135077.1, read on the forward strand.
TTCCTATATGTCTTTTAAAAAGTGTCGTGTGTTTTTATTGGTTTAAATAAAAATGGATATCATGATTCATAGAACAAAAAAAGCAGACATGAAGCGTTCCTTCAGCTTTCAGTGGATTTAAAAGAATTCCAACAAATACAAAAAACTCTATATTTATGTGATGTCGTCGAAGTATTCTCTCTTCTCATCGGGTTGTTTTAACCTTACGTTTCCTATTTTAGTGTATTTGTTTACACACTACGGCGCAGCAGGCGGTTCATGGACGTTATACAGCCCCCTATGCCCGTGACAGTTTTTTTAAAGGGGCGCATGCGCGTCAGCCAGAGTTTGTTACTATGGTGACCTTCCGTACACAGTCGCTGGACTCGGAGCATCAGTTTAACAAAACTCTCGTTTGAGCTGCACTTTAATTTGAAGTAA